>NC_091285.1:654225610-654525610 GCF_032444005.1 Ranitomeya imitator | reverse complement strand
ACCACTTCTCTAGGTCTCTCACAGCTCTCAACCTCTGAAACACACAAAGACGGTAATGCTCTTGACCTGGTCTTTGTCTGCCTCTGTTCAATCTCCAACCTAAATAACTCACCGCTTCCCCTCTCCAACCACAACATTCTCTCCTTCATGCTCACAATTCCTTGCCCACCCCAGCACACGCCTACCTACCACACATTCAGAAATCTACATGCCATTAACCCTCCTACACTTTCAGACTCCCTACACTCATCACTGTACTTTTTCCTGTCCTGATCTGGCTGTACACCACTACAATGACACTCTCAGAAGCACCCTTGACCAAGTACCTCCCCTCACCCTCAGAATCTCCACGCATAGAGTAAAACAGCCCTGGCTCACATCGCAAACTCGATTCCTCCAGCGACGCTCTGGGAGTGCTGAATGCTTATGGAGGAAAATCTCACACCAGAAGACTTCATCCACTTCAAATTTATGTTAAGAACCTATAACTCTGCCCTTCACCTCGCCAAACAGACCTACTTCACCACCCTGATCTCCACACTATCCAACAACCCCAAGAATCTTTTAGACACCTTTCCCTCCTTCCTCAGGCCAAAGCACAAGCTCCTATCACAGATATTTGTGCTGATGACCTGGCCTCCCACTTTAGAGAAAATAGATAATATCCATCAAGAAATCCGCTCCCAGCCACAAAGTGCAGTGACTCCCATCCATCCCTGCATTTTCCATGGCTCACTCTCTACATTTGATTCCATCACAGAAGAAGTCTCCAGGATCCTCTTTTTTTCTTGTCCAACTACATGCACTACTTACCCCATTCCCTCACATTTCCTCCAGTCTCTCTCTCCAGTCGTGACAGGGTCAAGGGCAGGTTTCTTTAATAATCGAGTAATGATAGAGTGTTTGAAGGAGGATGGGAAAATGCCAGAGTAGAGGGAGAGATTAAAGATTGTAGTTAGGTGATCCAATTGCTGCTACTGCAGCGATCGGATCGGCACCATCTTGCTAGAGAAAAAAAATGTCTCCTCCATGATGGCGCCATCGGCATCTGTGCAGTAGCGTCTATTGGATCGCGGCTGGCACCATTTTAGTGGAGAAAAATTTTTTTTTCTCTGGCAAGATGCCAATGCCGGCATCTTCTAAGAGGAGGCCGTTTTTCTTTTTTTCTCTAGCAAGATGGTGTCGCTGGCGCCTGCACAGTAGCATCTATCAGATTGCTGATAGCTGCTACTATGCAGGCGCAGCCTGCACCATTTTCAGACTGATCTTTTTTCATTTATGCATACCATTAAAAACAGTAATTAAATACACATTATAGATGCGATCATCCTGCAGCACAAGTGCCAGCTCCTGCCTGCAGAAGGAGTTGTTTTTTTTAAATATATATAATGTTCATTATTTAAACTACAGGGCAGGTCACTGTGGGATCATGAGTCACTATTGGTGTTATTAGTTTCCAGCCCATGCATTGGTGCATTGTATTCTTTTGTCATCTAGGCCCTACTCCTATTGCTTTTACAGTTATTCTTTTGGTTGTCTGTATGCTGTTCAGCAGTAGCAATAATCTGTACATTTAGGAGCCACATCTATTTACTGCCTTCTAGTATGTTTTCAATTATATGTTTATTTGCATATATATGTATATATATATATATATATATATATATATATATATATATATAAAATACATTTTTTCCCTCTCGTATATTTGCCTTTGACAATTTTGAGGCGCTTACCATTATCACTGTATCACTGTAGGATTTCATTTCACGATAATCTGATAAATGTTGTGTTTCAAATAGGAGCCATATGCTGTACATTCATTTCAAGTGGCTGTATTTATTCTTTAAGTGCCTTGTGTGGCCTACGCCTACATGTGATATCCTCCTTTTTAATTGTTGTTTTTAATGTTTTGGGAATTTAAAAGGAACCTGTCACCTCAAATTGGCGGGATATGCAAATGCCTTTTTTCCGGTCCTTGGGCAGCGTTTCCTCTTCATTTCTCCACCCCGTCCATCCCTGTTGTCTGCAATATGTTCGAGAATTAGAGTACTTGTCCTCCAAAGTTCTCGCATGCGCGATGCAATCTTCGCTCGCGCATGTGCAGTATGCTTTGCCCAACTGCGGGCAAAGCCGAAAAGCATTACTGCGCATGCACCCGCGCACTATGTCCAGGAAGTATTTTTGCTGTGTTTCAGGACATAGTGCACAAGCGCATGCGCAGTAAAGCTTTTCGACTTTGCCCGCAGTTGGGCAAAGCATACTGCGCGTGCACGAGCGAAGATTGCATTGTGCACGTGCGAACTATGGAGGACAAGTACTCTAATTCTCAAACATATTGCGGACAACAGGGACAGATGTGGTGGAGAAATGAAGACGAAACGCCGCCCATCGGACTGGAAAAAAAGCATTTACATATTCTGCCAATTTGAGGTGAAAGGTTCCCTTTAATAAAAAATCCACATTTTTATATTTATATACAGTACAGATCAAAAGTTTGGACACACCTTCTCATTTAAAGATTTTTCTTTCTTTTCATGACTATGAAAATTGTACATTCACACTGAAAGCATCAAAACTATGAATTAACACATGTGGAATTATATACTTAACAAAAAAGTGTGAAGCAACTTTAATTATGTCTTATATTCTAGGTTCTTCAAAGTAGCCACCTTTTGCTTTGATGACTATTTTGCACACTCTTGGCATTCTCTTGATGATCTTCAAGAGGTAGTCACCGGGAATGGTTTTCACTTCACAGGTGTGCCCTGTCAGGTTTAATAAGTGGGATTTCTTGCCTTATAAATGGGGTTGGGACCATCAATTGTGTTGTGCAGAAGTCTGGTGGATACACAGCTGATAGTCCTGCTGAATAGACTGTTAGAATTTGTATTATGGCAAGAAAAAAGCAGCTAAGTAAAGAAAAACGAGTGGCCATCATTACTTTAAGAAATGAAGGTCAGTCAGTCCGAAAAATTGGGAAAACTTTGAAAATGTCCCCAAGTGGAGTGGCAAAAACCTTCAAGTGCTACAAAGAAACTGGCTCACATGAGGACCGCCCCAGGAAAGGAATACCAAGAGTCACTTCTGCTTCTGAGGAAAAGTTTATCTGAGTCACCAGCCTCAGAAATCGCAGGTTAACAGCAGCTCAGATTAGAGACCAGGTCAATGCCATACAGAGTTCTGGCAGCAGACACATCTCTACAACAACTGTTAAGGGGAGACTTTGTGCAGCAGGCCTTCATGGTAAAATAGCTGCTAGGAAACCACTGCTAAGGACAGGCAACAAGCAGAAGAGACTTTTTTGGGGCTAAAGAACACAAGGAATGGACATTACATCAGTGGAAATCTGTGCTTTGGTCTGATGAGTCCAAATTTGAGATCTTTGGTTCCAACCACGATGTCTTTGTGTGACTCAGAAAAGGTGAATGGATGGACTCTACATGCCTGGTTCCCACAGTGAAGCATGGAGGAGGAGGTGTGATGGTGTGGGGGTGCTTTGCTCGTGACACTGTTGGGGATTTATTCAAAATTGAAGGCACACTGAACCAGCATGGCTACCACAGCATCTTGCAGCGGCATGCTATTCTATCCGGTTTGCCTTTAGTTGGGCCATCATTTATTTTTCAACAGAACAATGACCCCAAACACACCTCCAGGCTGTGTAAGGGCTATTTGACCAAGAAGGAGAGTGATGGGGTGCTACGCCAGATGACCTGGCCTCCACAGTCACCAGACCTGAACCCAATCGAGATGGTTTGGGGTGAGCTGGACTGCAGAGTGAAGGCAAAAGGGCCAACAAGTGCTAAGCATCTCTGGGAACTCCTTCAAGATTGTTGGAAGACACGATACGATACATAGTAACATAGTAACATAGTTAGTAAGGCCGAAAAAAGACATTTGTCCATCCAGTTCAGCCTATATTCCATCATAATAAATCCCCAGATCTACGTCCTTCTACAGAACCTAATAATTGTATGATACAATATTGTTCTGCTCCAGGAAGACATCCAGGCCTCACTTGAACCCCTCGACTGAGTTCGCCATCACCACCTCCTCAGGCAAGCAATTCCAGATTCTCACTGCCCTAACAGTAAAGAATCCTCTTCTATGTTGGTGGAAAAACCTTCTCTCCTCCAGACGCAAAGAATGCCCCCTTGTGCCCGTCACCTTCCTTGGTATAAACAGATCCTCAGCGAGATATTTGTATTGTCCCCTTATATACTTATACATGGTTATTAGATCGCCCCTCAGTCGTCTTTTTTCTAGACTAAATAATCCTAATTTCGCTAATCTATCTGGGTATTGTAGTTCTCCCATCCCCTTTATTAATTTTGTTGCCCTCCTTTGTACTCTCTCTAGTTCCATTATATCCTTCCTGAGCACCGGTGCCCAAAACTGGACACAGTACTCCATGTGCGGTCTAACTAGGGATTTGTACAGAGGCAGTATAATGCTCTCATCATGTGTATCCAGACCTCTTTTAATGCACCCCATGATCCTGTTTGCCTTGGCAGCTGCTGCCTGGCACTGGCTGCTCCAGGTAAGTTTATCATTAACTAGGATCCCCAAGTCCTTCTCCCTGTCAGATTTACCCAGTGGTTTCCCATTCAGTGTGTAATGGTGAAATTGATTCCTTCTTCCCATGTGTATAACCTTACATTTATCATTGTTAAACCTCATCTGCCACCTTTCAGCCCAAGTTTCCAACTTATCCAGATCCATCTGTAGCAGAATACTATCTTCTCTTGTATTAACTGCTTTACATAGTTTTGTATCATCTGCAAATATCGATATTTTACTGTGTAAACCTTCTACCAGATCATTAATGAATATGTTGAAGAGAACAGGTCCCAATACTGACCCCTGCGGTACCCCACTGCTCACAGCGACCCAGTTAGAGACTATACCATTTATAACCACCCTCTGCTTTCTATCACTAAGCCAGTTACTAACCCATTTACACACATTTTCCCCCAGACCAAGCATTCTCATTTTGTGTACCAACCTCTTGTGCGGCACGGTATCAAACGCTTTGGAAAAATCGAGATATACCACGTCCAATGACTCACCGTGGTCCAGCCTATAGCTTACCTCTTCATAAAAACTGATTAGATTGGTTTGACAGGAGCGATTTCTCATAAACCCATGCTGATATGGAGTTAAACAGTTATTCTCATTGAGATAATCCAGAATAACATCCCTCAGAAACCCTTCAAATATTTTACCAACAATAGAGGTTAGACTTACTGGCCTATAATTTCCAGGTTCACTTTTAGAGCCCTTTTTGAATATTGACACCACATTTGCTATGCGCCAGTCCTGCGGAACAGATCCTGTCGCTATAGAGTCCCTAAAAATAAGAAATAATGGTTTATCTATTACATTACTTAGTTCCCTTAGTACTCGTGGGTGTATGCCATCCGGACCCGGAGATTTATCTATTTTAATCTTATTTAGCCGATTTCGCACCTCTTCTTGGGTTAGATTGGTGACCCTTAATATAGGGTTTTCATTGTTTCTTGGGATTTCACCTAGCATTTCATTTTCCACCGTGAATACCGTGGAGAAGAAGGTGTTTAATATGTTAGCTTTTTCCTCGTCATCTACAACCATTCTTTCCTCACTATTTTTTAAGGGGCCTACATTTTCAGTTTTTATTCTTTTACTATTGATATAGTTGAAGAACAGTTTGGGATTAGTTTTACTCTCCTTAGCAATGTGCTTCTCTGTTTCCTTTTTGGCAGCTTTAATTAGTTTTTTAGATAAAGTATTTTTCTCCCTATAGTTTTTTAGAGCTTCAATGGTGCCATCCTGCTTTAGTAGTGCAAATGCTTTCTTTTTACTGTTGATTGCCTGTCTTACTTCTTTGTTTAGCCACATTGGGTTTTTCCTATTTCTAGTCCTTTTATTCCCACAAGGTATAAACCGCTTACACTGCCTATTTAGGATGTTCTTAAACATTTCCCATTTATTATCTGTATTCTTATTTCTGAGGATATTGTCCCAGTCTACCAGATTAAGGGCATCTCTAAGCTGGTCAAACTTTGCCTTCCTAAAGTTCAGTGTTTTTGTGACTCCCTGACAAGTCCCCCTAGTGAAAGACAGGTGAAACTGTACAATATTGTGGTCGCTATTTCCTAGATGCCCAACCACCTGCAGATTTGTTATTCTGTCAGGTCTATTAGATAGTATTAGGTCTAAAAGTGCTGATCCTCTGGTTGGATTCTGCACCAATTGTGAAAGATAATTTTTCTTGGTTATTAGCAGAAACCTGTTGCCTTTATGGGTTTCACAGGTTTCACTTTCCCAGTTAATATCCGGGTAGTTAAAGTCCCTCATAACCAGGACCTCATTATGGGTTGCAGCTTCATCTATCTAGTAGACTTTCCATGGTTTCTGTTATATTTGGGGGTTTGTAACAGACCCCAATGAGAATTTTGTTACCATTTTTCCCTCCATGAATTTCGACCCATATGGACTCGACATCCTCATTTCCTTCGCTAATATCCTCCCTTAAAGTGGACTTTAGACAAGACTTTACATAGAGACAAACCCCTCCTCCTCTCCGATTTTTACGATCCTTTCTAAACAGACTGTAACCCTGTAAGTTAACTGCCCAGTCATAGCTTTCATCTAACCATGTCTCGGTTATTCCCACTATGTCAAAGTTACCTGTAGATATTTCTGCTTCTAGTTCTTCCATCTTGTTTGTCAGGCTTCTGGCGTTTGCGAGCATGCAGTTTAGAGGATTTTGTTTTGTTCCAATCTCCTCGCTGTGGATTGCTTTAGAAATGTTCTTACCTCCCATCTGAGTATGTTTTCCTGGGTCTTCTTTGTTCAAGTCTAATGTTTTTCTTCCCGTCCCCTCTTCTTCTAGTTTAACGCCCTCCTGATGAGTGTAGCGAGTCTTCTGGCAAATGTGTGTTTCCCAGGTTTGTTGAGGTGTAGTCCATCTCTGGCGAGGAGTCCATCGTACCAGTAATTCACACCGTGGTCCAGGAATCCGAATCCTTGTTGTCTGCACCATCGTCTTAGCCAGTTGTTTGCATCAAGGATCCTGTTCCATCTCCTGGTGCCATGCCCGTCTACTGGAAGGATAGAAGAAAAAACTACCTGTGCATCCAGTTCCTTTACTTTCTTCCCCAACTCTTCAAAGTCTTTGCAGATTGTCGGTAGGTCTTTCCTTGCCGTGTCATTGGTGCCAACATGTATCAGAAGAAATGGGTGGACGTCCTTGGAGCTGAAGAGCTTTGGTATCCTATCGGTCACATCCTTGATCATCGCACCTGGAAGGCAGCATACTTCTCTTGCAGTTATGTCCGGTCTGCAGATGGCTGCTTCTGTGCCTCTCAGTAGTGAGTCTCCCACCACCACCACTCTTCGTTACGATACGATACGATACACTTTATTGATCCCGTGGGAAATTATAGTATCACAGCAGCACAACTTAAATCATAAAAATCATAAAAGAATTACATAGCTGACATGACAGTGGAGTTGACAGAAGAACATTATACATTATACATTAGAATAGGACATACACATCGAGTGAACTGAAATGTAGAGAAATAAGTAGACATTCACCTTAGTGGTTTAACCGTAATGTTATTGTTGTACTGTTGTGAATTCCGCTCTTGGGCTCCCTCCGGTGGTTGTAAGTGGCACTTTTGTGAGTTCTGCTCTTGGGCTCCCTCCGGTGGTTTTAAGTGGAATGGCTGCTCCTTGGATTTAGCTGTCAGCAGCTGTTTCCACTGATTGTCTCTTCTGCTCGGCTATTTAGCCTGGCTCTTTCCTTCAGCTTGTGCCACTTGTCAATGGTTCCTGGTTGGATTCACATCTCTTTGGATTTCCCTGTTATCCTGACCAGTTCAGCAAAGCTAAGTCCTTGCTTGCTCTTTTCTGTCCACAGGTTGTGGACTTATCCGTTCTGTGCTTTCTATGTTTGTCCAGCTTGTCAGTATGAATTATTTCAGTGATGCTGGAAGCTCTGGGAAGCAGATTTACCCTCCACACCTTTAGTCAGGTGTGGAGATTCTTGTAAACGCTGTGTGGATTTTTTGTAGTGTTTTATACTGACCGCACAGTATTCCATCCTGTCCTATCTATCTAGCTAGACTGGCCTCCTGTGCTCATCCTGGTTTCATTCTGTGTATGTCTTTTCCCTCTCCACTCACAGTCATTACTTGTGGGGGGCTATCTATCCTTTGGGGATTTTTCTCTGAGGGAAGATAGTTTTCCTGTTTCTATCTTTAGGGGTAGTTAGTTCTCAGGCTGTGACGAGGTGCCTAGGGAGTGTTAGGAGCATCCCACGGCTACTTCTAGTGTTGTGTTGAGCTTAGGGACTGCGGTCAGTACAGGTACCACTTCCTTAGAGCTCGTCCCATGTTGCTCCTAAACCACCAGATCATAACATGTACATTCCCATGGCATTTGGCACAAACGATTTCAGATGACTACCTCTTGAAGCTCATCAAGAGAATGCCAAGAGTGTGCAAAGCCTTCATGAAAGCAAAAGGTGGCTACTTTGAAGAACCTAGAATATAAGACATAATTTCAGATGTTTCACACTTTTTTGTTAAGTATATAATTCCACATGTGTTAATTCATAGTTTTGATGCCTTCAGTGTGAATGTACAATTTTCATAGTCATGAAAATACAGAAAAATCTTTAAATGAGAAGGTGTGTCCAAACTTTTGGTCTGTACTGTATATATATTTATTGGCTATTCTTTCTAGCATGACAAAGGGGAGGAGTTTACATTTTCATCTGCAAACCCACTATTGCGGTACAATACTTTACACTCCTTAATCTCTTTAGGATGACAACCCACTGTCTTTTAACAAACACATTTGCTGGTCTCGGTTCACCACCGCACATATTTACGTCATGTTCAGGTCCCAACCACGTGATCACTATAACCAATCACGACACTCATCATAACAAGGCATTTTTCCATTATTCCTCTTCCATCTCCAGAGATCTGAGAAGAGCGGAAAGTACCGTAGTTACACAGAAAAGACATATTTGGTTGAAAATAATTCTGGTAGCTTTTAACCCCTTACTGCCTACCCTAATAGACATTTTAAATTCTCCGTTTGGTGACTCATGTGCACAGTGCCATAAACTGGATTACACTTTTGTGACAGCCCAACCCTGAGCTGTGACAGCGAACTAATATATCATATCCTTGTCTGAAAAACTAATAAGAGCACTCTTCTAAACCCAACATAGGCGCCTCAAACTTTATAAGATGTAGATATGAATAATCATCTGCGCACGAAAAACAGACAAATATATATTTTTAGAGTAATTAGCATTGATTTAATCGACAGCCTTAGAAAACAATATAAGAATATGAAGATCAATAGAGATGGGCGAACCTGATCAGTAAAGTTTGGAGGCCATATTGAACACCTACTGTTGTAGCACAGACCCTGGACATGAACTTCTCCAGGATGTCTGTTTAAGCGTTGGAGTTCAGCACGTCAAATATCGGACATTTCCCACCCATAGGGATAAAACATAACATTACTTTTATTGCGCACCCATAAACGTTAATACATAAAACTACCAACAACATCCTAACTACCCCCTTGTTTCCACGACATCTGTATCATCCCGGCCTCCCCCCTACATGGACACACTCTTTGACGTAATGTGTGCCAAGTTTCCACCTAAATAAAATGTGAAAAACATTTCTCTTTTTTACATCAGGCATTTTTAAAAACCTGACAAGGAAACAATGCTCAAAAAGCAAAACATATGAGCAGCAAAGTGGATTAACATTTAAATGAAATGGAAGAGTTTTTCTGGCATTTTTTTGCGGCAGACTTTTGAGGTGGTTTTTTGGCAGATAGACCCGAGCAAAAAACCCTAAAAAATGGACAAGCTTACTTTTTTTTTTGTGCAAATTCTCACTTTGCAAAACTGAGTTTGTGTACAGCCCCACAGACGATATTGGACATCTGCCTCTTGACAGAGAAAGAAAAAACCTTTTAGGGTTATTCTGTATTTTTTTTTTTTGTAAATTTATCTGAATAAAACCTCGACATTATACAACGTACAGTATATGTAAAAAAATTTTGGTGTGCTGTTTTTTAAATTTTTTCTTTTACTTCTATTTCATTCTGTAGCCACATTTTTTTTTTTTTTTTAGACCGAAAGGCCTCCAGAATTAACATGCCTCCTTTTCCTTGCCCCCCCCTCCACCCCAAAAACATGAAAAAAAAAACAGTACCATATACGCTATAAAAAAAATGTTTTCCTATTGAAATCAATAGGAAAGTTATTTAAGGAGTATTTGAAGCATTTTTTTTTATGTATTTTGTACAAAAAATCCAGGTAAGAAAAACTCTGTGTGAACAAATTCTAAAAAATAAATCATTACAAATTGGAAAGTTTAGCTTTGGGTATCAAGTCCTAAACCACCACTGGTCATGAAAGTGTTAAATTATCTCTCTGTGTTTCAGTGGTATTTTTGCTCTGTCTTCACCCAGGCACAGTGAGAACACCAGAGACAGAACTGTAATGTGACTGTCAGGTCTGCAAAGATATCAGGAGGGCAGAGACCATAGAATGGGGGAAGTGCGCTCATGGGAGATAGTTGAGTGCTAAATTCTCAGATTAGGCAGATCACTACTTCTACTTTGCTATATTATTTTTTTTTATTTTCTGCTTCTGATATAGCGCCAACATATTTAGAATCTTAGATGGGAAAACCTGCAAACAAGGGGGACAACATACAAATTCTTGCAGTCCTTGGTCATAATGGATCTTGGCGTTGGGGAACTACTTTTCTTCCATCACTGAGGGTCACTCTAGAAGGCCTTAAGTAAAAGATGACACATTTCGTTTGTATTTTAGGCAAAAAAATATATGCATGTTGTCATTTCTCACATTCTAAAAATTAAAAAAAAAAAATAGGCTAATGCAAAAGTTGGCTGACTATTAGAGTTGAGCGAATATGTTTGGAATCGATCGCCGAATCTCAATGTGCCATATTGGTGCCGAATTTATGTTTGATGATCGGTTCCGAACATGTTCGGTCTTTTCTACTCCCACTGACTCCGATGACTTTCGGCTCTGATCAGGGAATATTGCAAATACAGTATTCGCCGCCGATCGTAATCGGAATTGAATTTTGAAAAATTTGCTCAACTCTACTGACTATCCCAGCCATCATCTGCCGGGAAAAATGTGGGCTTCGCTTACGAGCCTGCATCAAAGTCAGGGAGCCAGCATATGGCATAACGGTATTTCATATTTCGAGAAGGGGTTAATTTTTTTTCGACTCAGCGAATTCCCCAAAATTCAATACAAATCCGATTTGCATCAAATTGATTTGCTCATCTTTATTATCAGTCTAATTTTAATATATGAAGGTTTTTTTTTTATCAATTTAGATATACTACTTGATCTTCTAAATAACTACAATTTTAAAAATTCAGCTCTGTAGAACTTTCTCCATACTCCTGGGTTATTATTACTTCTTTGCTTAGTGATCTATACACCCCTTAATTGATTTTATACAGCTGTTAATTTATTAATTGACCACAGAGGGCTATGTTCAACTGTTCTAATGCCATAATTTTGTGTCCTATATAAATATGAAATTCAAGGTCATTTTGAAGTAAAGGACAGTGGACACTAATTGCTGTTTATTTATGAAGCAGAAGACATTCTCAGCATTCATGCAGAACAGAACTGGAGAGAGTGACATTAATATACTGATGTAATTGTGTAAACTGGGCAGAGATTGTGGAAAGAAGAATGGCACAAAGCATAATGCTATATCCATATTTAAAAAGTGACATTCAATATTTTCACCCCCAACCAATGTTTTCTCTCATATAAAGTACCTGCTTAGAATTAATAGAAAAGTAAAAGCAGTATACAGGGTAATAGAAAATATATTGTACAGAGATGAACAAACTGCCAAAATTCGAACCCCGAATTCGTGCCCTGATTGCCAAGACATTTGTCATGCCTTAAGGTCTCTGAACCCCAAAGCATAATGAACAGAGACCTGGAAAGAGGGAAAAAAAACAATAAAGTATCATACTTGCCCTCTTACCTGAATTTCCCTGGAAATGTAATTTGCAGATAAGTTAATCTCTGTGATTTAATGTTTCTTATTGTGCTCTCGGGTGTCTAATATGTAAAAAATAAAACAAATCCTTGGAGCATAGTCAGACGGCCATATAACATGGAGGATGAGCGCAACGCAATGCTCGGACTGGCTGGCGGCTCTCATGACCTGAGCATGACAGCATATATTTCTATGGAGAGCTGCCAGCCAAATCACCACTGCTATGTGATGGTCCATTTTATATGACTGTCTGACTACGCCCCTATACTCAACTCTCTGGTCCCTCCACTCCTCACCATTATCTATCTGGTCCTCACTGCATCTTCAGATCACAGCAGATAAAGGGAGCATTCATTGCATGTGCGTGCAAGGTCATGGCTTGCCCAGAACCCTCAAGTGCCATCATCAAAGCCGAAGCCTTGATCCAGGGGGTTTCCGCATGGGCGGAGGAAATCTGAAAATGCAGTGAGGACCGTGACATGGAGAGATGAGTATAAAGATTGTTTTTTACATTTTGATGGCCTTCTATGGTTCAGAAAAATGGTGTCTAGTGGTCGCCATTTAGCTGAATCCGCATGGAAACAAATTACAAAACGGATTTTTGTCAAATTCAAGTAGAATTCAATTCTACGCTCATTTATCCGCTCATCTCCACTCATGATAGATGGCGAGATCTTGTACTATGGTGCTCAATGCCACCACGGTGGAGTGCAGTGCTGACTGGGATCCCACAACTTCAAGGCTCGGGCCTGAATCTCCTGAAGGGAAGTTGGCAGTTATTGAAGTACAGCATCGAGTCTATTTTACAGTCGTTTGATAGAGCAGGTAGCAAACTAGATGTCACAGCTGTGGGATAGAGGTTGGGGGTTCCAGACAGATCAGCTTTCGCTCCCAATCCTGAAACCTGTACCACTGTGCTTTGCATCAATGGTCCCTCCTGACTTGCTAGCTATTGTGGACTTGAAAATTACTAGACCTTGTCACAGCACTTTTGTACTACACTGATACTGCACCATGGTGGCGCAGCAAAATCCTTACCTTTACTGAATGTGGGACCCATGGGCACATATCATGAATTTGTGGCCTATCTCTGCATGACAATGAGGGCTCATACTCACATGCGAGAAACTTGGAAGAGTCTCGCACGTCAATACCTGGCACTGCACCTGGCACTTAGGAGTGGAGCGTGTGGCTGCATGTATTGCTATGCGGCCACACGCTCCGATCTGATTGATGGGTGCAGTGGCAGGTATTGACGTGCAAGACTCATCTGAGTTTTTCGCATGTGAGTATGAGCCTTGAAAATCAGGACAACATTCTCTTCCACCATGGTGCCGGCAATTTCCCCAGACATCACCTCCTGCCCCTGAGGGTCTTAATGCAATGAATTAATAAAACATTTGACAGTGATGAAACTGGAACATTATTCATTGAGTCATGAGTTAACTTGTCTCACAATACTCACCCCGGAGGGAATACTTTCCCACTACCTTACACTGGAGGACATTTTTCACATACACAACCAAATAAGACTTGAATTTAGCACCCATATATTGCCGCCATACACTGCTAAATACTTTTGTGCAGTACGCAAAAGAACGTAGCAGAATAATGCCTAAATAGTTCTTCCCAATAGTGCACAGTCAGATATTGTAGCCCCAACATAATACTGCCATTCAACACAAAGCAACAATCATGATAAATAGATCTTGGACTTTTAGATGTTAAAATCTTGGCAATACGCCCAAAGCTAAAGTAACTAGTATTTTAACAGTGTAAAACATGTCTACAGCATTAAAACTTGCAAAGCAATGGGGAGACAAAGAGCGCATTAGGGTCTTATCCACGTTACACAGAGGAGAATATACACCAAATTTGCTCACCTGGTTATGATGAGATTAGAGCATATAGATAGCGGCTGCTGCAGATCCACAGGTCTTCACCGACCAGAGAAAATAATGTCTTCAAAGGGAGATTTGTAGTTAAAATTCTGCGCTGCCGCTAAGATGAATTTCAGGAGAGTATAGTTGATTCACAGTGGTTTTATTCAACGCGTTTCAGGGGTCTCATGCCCCCTTCATCAGGAAATACCACATGTATTTCCTGATGAAGGGGGCATGAGACCCCTGAAACGCATTGAATAAAACCACTGTGAATTAACTATACTCTCCTGAAATTCATCTTAGCGGCAGCGCAGAATTTTAACTACAAATCTCCCTTTGATGACAGCATTAAATCTTGGAAAGAATACGTGCCTACTACCTTCAACCCATAAAACACTGCCAAATATTTTCCAAACAATACTGCCAGACAGTACCAACTAATAACATTCAGTAGCCAAATATTGTCATCATGCATTGTCAAAGAGAACCTGTCATTTGCTCAAAAAATGTAGATACAGTCCTTGAAAAAAAAACTTGATTTGCCACTCTTTTCCGTTTTGTGGTGTTTCACTCCATTGCAGAGATATTCACAATTCATTTTCTGGAGCACAGCATGTGAAATCTCTGCTTGCAGTTCAACTGTGCGTTTCTTCACAGTCTTCCCTGGCGGTGTGCACTTTCAATCCCCTCCGAGATGCTGTCATTCAAAACTTGGCAGCTGATCTAGCAGTCTATCAATCTCAGACTTCTAGATTTAAAAAGAGGGATAAAAGCACATGCTCCCAGAGAAGACTGTGTAGAAATGCTCAGTTGGACTGCGAGCATAGATAACACATACTGTCCTACAGAGGAAATAAAAGTGAATAACTCTGCAATAAAGCGGGGCAGCACAAAACGGAAAAAAGTGGCAGTTAGGGAAAATTAGTGATTCTTGAAAGGTGTTTAACTCATTTTTTGAGTAAGTGATAGGTTTTTTTTTAATACTTCCATATAGCAATGAGTAGAATTGAATAATGTACAATGCCTAAATAATACCCCCATACATTAAAAATCAATTAAATCCCTATAGTGCACAATATTGTGCTTCCCGTATAATACTGCCATTCAATGCGTGGCAAGATTATGTTTTAGTAAATACTTGGATGCTAAATACATTGTAATACACCCCAAAATATTAGCCAGCACTTTTTTTTTTTGACTGTTCATCTTTTATTCAGCCTTGTACTGTTGGATGCCAGACGTGTTATTTTTACAACATATTTAGGCTAATCCGTCGTGATATTCATATTTAATGGAACATCTTTTCATAAGACACTGGGTTTTGTGAAATTCTCCCTTAGGTTCTTTTATTTCACAGACCAGCCTCCCAAGTGATCCTGTATCAAATGCGTTTGCGAAATCCAAACAGACACGAGCGTCTCATTGCTTGAAGTTCATAATTATTCATATAATCCTAGGAGGTTAATTGAGCATGATCTGTACATCATAAAATGCTGATTAGCACTGATGATTGTGTTGTAATACACTCTTGAAGACATCATATCGGTTTCTTCACAAAAGATGTCAATCTAGTGCACGATTCATAAGTTCAGGTTTTTAGCAGTTCTGCCTCGGAGACATTGATTTTTGAAAGTTACAGAACATGTCTTCACCTTTGTAAATGTCCTTAGAAGAAAACAAAACTAGAAGCACTTTCTGCTTGCACAGTATGGTCCATCCCCAGGGAACATCTCCTTCTCTGTGGGAATACTTGTCCATCTATAAAAATGGACCGGCACGCTCTCTACTTTCACCGGTTATTCAAATGAGTCTGAAAGAAAAATCCTTTGTAAGAAAATTGCCTGTTTTGTAATCATGCCTTTATGCTAAAGGTGTTGTTAACTCTTTTGATATTCATAGAGATGAGCGAATCTGATGGAAATTGAATTCAGAAAATTTGATTCGCATTGAATTTATTCAAAGCAAATCGAATGTACATTATTATTATTATTATTATTATACATTTTTATAGCGCCATTTATTCCATGGTGCTTTACATGTGAATACGGGGTAAATATAGACAAATACATTAAACATGAGCAAATAAGGCACACGGGTACATAAGGAGGGAGGACCCTGCCCGCGAGGGCACACAGTCTGCAGGGGATGGGTGATGAAACACTAGGAGAGGGTAGGGAAGGTTGTGCGGCGGTTCAGTAACTTCAGGATCACTGCAGGCTGTAGGCTTGTTGAAAGAGGTGAGTCTTCAGGTTCTTTTTGAAGGTTTCTATGGTAGGCGAGAGTCTGATGTGTTGGGGTAGAGAGTTCCAGAGTATGGGGGAAGCACGGGAGAAGTCTTGGATGCGGTTGTGGGAAGAAGAGATGAGAAGGGAGTAGAGAAGGAGGTCTTGATAGGATCGGAGGTTGCGTGTAGGTAGGTACCGGGAGACCATGTCACAGATGTATGGAGGAGACAGGTTGTGGATGGCTTTGTATGTCATTGTGAGGGTTTTGAACTGGAGTCTCTGGGCGATAGGAAGCCAGTGAAGGGCTTGACATAGGGGAGAGGCTGGGGAATAGCGGGGAGACAGGTAGATTATTCGGGCAGCAGAGTGTAGGATGGATTGGAGTGGTGCCAAAGTGCTAGAGGGGAGTCCAGATAGTAGGAGGTTGCAGTAGTCGAGGCGGGAGATGCAACACATTGCTGCCTGGAGTATTTGCCCAATGTTTTATTGCTCTATTTTCTGTCTCTCTATTGCTGAGCTGGGAGCTCTGACATCCTCTCACTATCCTAAACATAATCCTAAAATGGTTGCTGCATTTCCACACTAGCCTATTATACAGTAATTGGTAGTCCTTCTAATTGGCTGCTAGACCACGTGACAGTGTATAACCACAAGGCATTATGGGGAAGCCTTGTGGTTGCTCCTGAGGTCCTGTCTGCCACAATAACTGCCTCACTCATCTGCAATGTATAAAAAGGTGGTAGGCATTTATATTTGATTCTTGGAAATGGAATCACAAATTGTTCAAATTTGCTGGGAAATGTCAATTTCAAGCAATTCAACTTGATTTCTAATAGCATCAAATCAATTCGATCATCTGTACAAATGACACATGGTAAAAGAGAACCTGGTGATCGTGTAATGGACAGCTCAGCTGGTCCTCCTTCCCAAGTTTACTTCATATGCACGGTTTTAGGCCCTCACCTTTCAGGAGTATTTGGATCAAGATGGGAGCAAAGATAGTTTGCATGAAACAGCATTTTCCCAAAGGAAGGTTGAGTTTTACAAGCTTCCATACACTGTAGGGGTTCACCTCTCTGGTAGCCACAAGAAAAAAGCCACTGCAAGTTTATTACCCTCAATAGAGATTCTGCCTTGACTTTCTGCACTCTGCTCAGCTTCCCCAAGCTGACTGCCAACAGTGGACATATAGCCTGGTTCTAGTCATAGCTAACCAGGTGCACCTAATCGAGACCTTTACGGCTATGATTTAGTCTTTGCCTACCTGGCTTTCCTAGAACACACACCCAACACTACTTTTGAGTATTTCACTATCTCTGACGATCACTATCTCTGACATGTTCTACCAGCTATACCATCCATTTATAGCTAGAGCCTCTTAATCTTAGCCTTTCATATTTCATCCAGCTGCAGAGTGTTCTGCTTGGGAAACAATGCATTATTCTCCTTCAGGCTGTAATGTTCAGGGCCCTCTAAGACCACTGCTGCAATTGCCTCTTTCCTCGTAAGGTCACCACAAGGGCTTCACTGAGTGTGAACATGTTCAGCCGACTCTGAGCTCCAATTACATGAGTTATATCAGCTGCCCCTTTATCACACCGACACAAATACATACTGTCAGTGGGCTACATGGTTCTCCATGCTCTAGCCCTATTATACAGACCCCACCTTTGCCGAGACATGGCCAAATCTTCCTTTCACCGCACCAGACGATAAAAGACTAAACTCCCATGTCACAGATGGAGAGAGAGAGAAAACCACTTGTCAACCACCTCAACACATTTTACTCTTCCAATCATTTCTCCATAGGTTACACAGCTGAGAGGACATGATGCACAGCAGTAGTGGCTAACAGGAGTATGGATTTGTGGATATGCCTTTGATGGAGGTAACACTCACCGAATTAAGCCTTGAACACAACAATCTTTGGCTTTCCAATGCTGAGGCACACCTTCTTTATGTTTACATAGTTACATAGATATATAGGTTTAAAAAAGACCTAGGTCCATCAAGTTAAACCTATAATGCCTCCTTGAGGTCCTTGAGACATCTATGGTTACTGATCCCGGCTAGCTGTGAGTGCCACCCTGTGGTCGGCGCTCATAGCACACCTGCATTTCTACGGCATAGCAGCGATCTAATGATCGCTGCTATGTAGCAGAGGCGATCGAGTTGTGCCAGCTTCTAGCCTCCTATGGAGGCTATTGAAGCATAGCAAAAGTGAAAAGAAAAGTTAAAAAAAAGTGAAAAAATAAAAAATATATAAAAGTTTAAATCACCCCCCCTTTCGCCCCATTCAAAATAAATCAATGAAAAAAAAATCAAACCTATACAGATTTGGTATCGCCGCATTCAGAATTGCCCAGTCTATCAATAAAAAAAGCATTAACCTGATCGCTAAACAGCGTAGCGAGAAAAAAATTAGAAACGCCAGAATTACGATTTTTTGGTCACCGTGACATTGCATTAAAATGCAATAACGGGCGATCAAACAACGTATTTGCACCAAAATGGTATCATTAAAAATGCCAGCTCGGCACACAAAAAATAAGCCCTCAACCGACCCCAGATTATGAAAAATGGAGACGCTACGGGTATTGGAAAATGGCGCAATTTTTTATTTTTTTTTATTTTTAGCAAAGTTTGGAATTTCTTTTCACCACTTAGATAAAAAATAACCTAGTCATGTTAGGTGTCTACGAACTCGTAATATATAGCAAGAAAGTCTAGCACTCAACTTCAGTAACCGTAGAAACGATTTTATTAGTAGCACTAGAAACGTTTCAGTCCCTTGGGACTTTCATCAGTCACTACAATATGATAACAAAAAATGAAATCAAAAGTACATCCAGTACAAAAATAACAAAAGTATATACAAAGAAATATAAGCAAAAACAAAGATAAACAGACAAGGTAAACCTGAAGCAGGTCAAATTGAGAAATCATATATTTCACTTATAACTAAAAGGCAGAGGAAGCGGTAGCAAACAGCCAGGCTACGTGTCAAATTAGTGAAAGAACGTGACTCCGCCAGCGGACGAGACGAAGAAAGTTGAAAAAAACAGGAAAGAACAGGACACACGTACCGTGCCTATGGAGGCCGTTAGGGCCAAGGTGATGGAGCAGAGAAAAATATACCTATATATTGCGCCTAATATAAAAGGGAACAGAGAAGTATATGAGTGACAATACATCAAACGGGACGGTGTAGAGATGATATACCACCTAGATACTCACATAGGTAGGATACCCCTACTAGCACTAATGGGGGACATAGTGAGAGCTGTAGAAAAGACATACAGGATGACATTAGATCCGTACCAAGATGGAAAATGCCCATGTGGGTAAATGGGGCGAGACTCAAAACAGTACCTGGAGAGCAAGGCTGATACGGTGGGGAATGGCCACCTAATGGGTAGAATACCCGCAAGCTGCGGGAGAGAAAAGGGGGGGAGAGGATGTTAGCGTCGGCTAAAAAGTGGGGTTCCCCTAGGTAAAAAAAAGGGATGACATTACCTGAGAATGCTGGACAGAGGGGAAAAGAACCGCCTCCAGACACGGCGTCCACCGCAAGTCTGTGCGGTAGAAGGTCCAGCATGTTTAAATAGCGCGGGGAGCAGGAGCCGAGAAACAAGGGGTGCAGGATCGTCCAACCGGAAGTGACGATGCGCCGACAAGTGTGGGACGGAAGAAGATGGTGATGCGGTTCACCCAGTGTGTGCGTTCCACAGCGAGTGACGAGCGCATCCAGCAGCCGGAAACAGGGAAAATGAATGGGCTAAGGGGACAAAGGAGCCTAATGGGATAGGATATGGATATGTACCGTAATGAAAAAATAAAAAATTGAAAACAGCATATATGGGGAGGAGTAGACAAAAAAGTAAAAAAAGGGGGTATGACTAAAAAAAGGACAAAAGGGTGAAAGAGAGTAAAGAAAGGGGACTAGGAAGGGGGGATACTTTATAGCGCCACGAAACCCTGGAACCGGGAAAAAAGAAAGGGGGAAGAGAAAAATATATAAGTCCAAGATAGGGGAAACACGGAATAGAGAAAAGGGAAGATGAAGTAAGGAAAAATGATATGGGGAGGACAACACATATTGTAATGTAAATAATAGATGAAGGAGTGCCTGTAAAAAAAGGGGAATACATAACTATACACACAGCAGTGGGTACGTGGAATTGCAGCAACCTGATAGGTTAACTATTGGTGCCTAGAGAAAGGCGTGCTGAGGAATCCTCCGGTAGGTGTAGACTGGCAGAAAAGTGGCAAGATATCGGGTGGAAGGTATAGTGTGCCCATCATTTTTAATAGAGATGACTCTAAAGAGAACAAAAACATGTATTAATGGCAAAGTACAAAATACATTCGGATAAATACAGGATGATACGACAGTTATTAAATAGACCTTCTAAGTGAAAGCTGACAATTCATACTCTCTGTTTAAACCCTTTGGAGCCAACGTATCAAGTGTATGAATCCAAAACGCTTCGCGTTTTTTAAGGGTGAGGATCCTATTGCCACCCCGACGTGGAAATGGAACTTGTTCCAAAATCAGGAACTTTAGCTGAGAGATGTTATGTCCCGCAGAAACAAAGTAGTGAGGTATTGGTAAGAGGAGCTTACTACAGCGAATAGTGGACTTATGCTTCGACACCCTATCGCGGATTGGTTGGGACGTTTCTCCTACATAAAGTAGACCACATGGGCACTTTAAAACATAGACCACATATGATGAGTTGCATGTGAAGTAGCCACGGATTTTGAATTCCTTACCAGAACGTGGATGTGTAATGGTGTCGCCCTTAAGAACATTGTTGCATTGCGCACAATGTAAGCATGGGAAAGTACCTCTTCTTGGTGTATTGAGAAAGAGTTGTCGAGTGACAGTGCTAGGGCCTATGTCGGCCTTGACTAAGGTATCTCTCAAATTGGGGGCCCGTTTAAAGCAAGGTAGGAACGGTTGTTTAAATTCTGGAATGTCGGGGTAGGCCGTTGATAGTAAGGGCCAGTGTTTCCGTATGGCTTTGTGTATTCTGTACACGGACGGGTGGAACCCATGAACAAATGGGATTCGTCTGGTGATGTCTCTCTTGGGTGTATTAAGTGTTGTTCTAGAATTCTCTAGCAAGGGAAGGGGGTAACCCCTTGCCTGAAACTTACTTGTCATGTCACGAATCCGTGACTCTCTAGCCTCTGTGTCCGACACGATCCGTTGTACCCTTTGGTATTGTGCTCGTGGAATGGATCTCTTAGTTGAAGGGGGATGGAGACTATCAAAGTGCAAAAGGCTATTACGGTCAGTGCTTTTGAAGTATAAGTCAGTATTCAAGAGGCCATCAGGATCCTTAATCACTAGTGTGTCTAGAAAATTAATCTTTTCAGGGCTAGAGTTGATCGTGAAGCCAATACCTGGCCAGGAAACATTAAGTATTTCAAAAAAGGTGTCAAGAGTTTCCAGGGAGCCACGCCATATGCAAAACACATCATCAATGTATCTCCTCCATAGGATAACATGATCCTGAAAGAGGGAGTTCTTATAGATAATACTTTCTTCAAAATCTATCATGCAGGCGTTAGCATACGGAGGCGCTGCGTGGGATCCCATAGCGGTCCCCCTTACCTGTAAATAAAACGTTTCTTGAAATAGGAAGAAATTAGAGGTTAGAATCAATCTCAACAGGTCAGTGCAGAGTGATATTTGATCAGAATTCATTTCTGTATTCTCCAAAAGGCGGCGTACGGAGTTGACACCTTCAGTGTGAGGAATGGAGGTGTATAGGTCCCTGACGTCGAGGGTCACTAAGAGGGCATCTGGAGGTATCTGATGTGTCTCACGGATGAGGTGGAGGAAGGAGCCTGTATCAAGGAGGAAGGACCTAGATTTCTGTATGAGTGGCGTAAGAATTTTCTCGAGATATATCGTGATAGGAGACAGGAGGGAATCAGTGGAGGCCACAATGGGCCTACCAGGGGGGTTCTCCAGATTTTTGTGGACTTTGGGTAACGTGTAAAAAACTGGTATAATCGGGTTAGGGTTTGTCAAAAAATCACAGGTTTTTTGGTCCAGAACCCCAAGACTTGTGTATTTACGGAGTATGACCTCGATTTCATGATGAATGCGGAATGATGGGTCCCTATCCAGTACTTTGTAGACTGAAGCATCACTAAGCTGACGTGTGATTTCTGCTAAGTACATGGTTTTATCCATAACTACTAATGCTCCGCCCTTGTCGGCTGGTTTGATTATAATCGATTTGTCATCCTGTAGGTTTTTAAGGGAGTGTCTCTCCTCCACCGAAAGATTAGGTGGATAGAAGAGAGTTCCCTTCACCACATCATCCTTAAAGGCGGAGAATGAGTCCTGTACAAAACCTATGAAGGTTTCTACGGCATGGGAGGACTGTGGGGGCCTGAAATGACTTTTAGGACGTAGTCCCAGAGTAGTGAAAGACAGAAGTTTTGGGTTACTGGCATCAGTACCTCTGTCACTAAAGGCTGGTGCAGATGCAAAATAAGCTTTTAGTCTAATTAGTCGGAAGAAACGCTGGAGGTCCATATCAAGATCGAATGTCCGACAGCGATATGATGGACAAAAGGAGAGACCCTTTTGTAACAGGGAATGTTCAGCAACATTAAGAGTTCTGGAAGAGATGTTGATCACCAAGTTGTCCGTACCTTTGACCTGGTGGTCCGTCCTGACTCCTAGTTTCTTCTTAGATCCCTGTCCCCGTCGGGTTTTCTTCTGGGATAACGACGTGGGCCTAAAAAAGATGGAGGAAGAAGAGAAGAGGAGGGTCCCTGTCCGTGGTCCGAACCCGAGGTGGAGACATCTGATGAGATGGGCTGATTTCCTCGTGTGTTGGTGTGCCAGGAGCTGTCCTGCCATCGGTAGACTCGGTTGTTCCTATAGTCCTCCGCGTCCCTTGCAAACTTGTTGCGTTTCCTGGTTTCAATGTCCCTCTTGTGGCGGTTGATACGATCTTGTATTTCAATTTTGAGAGAATTCAGTTCTTCCGGTGTGCCAGTGGTGGACAACTGTGCTTCTATGGTTTTGATTTTTTCTGAGTTATCAGAGATAGCTCTCTGGAGATGTTCCACTGTCAACGTGATCAGATCCAAAGAACACTTATTAAGAATATGCTCGAATTTAGTACAAAATTCAGGTGACTCTCTAAATAAGGTGGGGCGCAGAGGAACCCGTAAACCTCTAGGGATGCGTTGCACCCGTAGGTATTCAGTTAGGATGGCGCAATGTAATTCAAGGTTGACCAGGGACCTGAGTTCACGCTCTAGATCCCTACCCCGGGTTTCCCGTGGCGGTATAGAGAGGAAGTCACTAGATAATTTTGACTGAGCGAGGATATTTACAGTTTCCTCTGCATTATATGAAAAAGTAGGAAGGGTGGACATGACCTAGTGGCGTGCAACACGTATGGGAGAGTACACGTGAAAGAAAACACCGTGTGCACAGCTACAAACTGGTGCTAAGACTTAGGTTCCCAAACCATCAGTATATATAGCAAGAAAGTCTAGCACTCAACTTCAGTAACCGTAGAAACGATTTTATTAGTAGCACTAGAAACGTTTCAGTCCCTTGGGACTTTCATCAGTCACTACAATATGATAACAAAAAATGAAATCAAAAGTACATCCAGTACAAAAATAACAAAAGTATATACAAAGAAATATAAGCAAAAACAAAGATAAACAGACAAGGTAAACCTGAAGCAGGTCAAATTGAGAAATCATATATTTCACTTATAACTAAAAGGCAGAGGAAGCGGTAGCAAACAGCCAGGCTACGTGTCAAATTAGTGAAAGAACGTGACTCCGCCAGCGGACGAGACGAAGAAAGTTGAAAAAAACAGGAAAGAACAGGACACACGTACCGTGCCTATGGAGGCCGTTAGGGCCAAGGTGATGGAGCAGAGAAAAATATACCTATATATTGTTCCCTTTTATATTAGGCGCAATATATAGGTATATTTTTCTCTGCTCATCACCTTGGCCCTAACGGCCTCCATAGGCACGGTACGTGTGTCCTGTTCTTTCCTGTTTTTTTCAACTTTCTTCGTCTCGTCCGCTGGCGGAGTCACGTTCTTTCACTAATTTGACACGTAGCCTGGCTGTTTGCTACCGCTTCCTCTGCCTTTTAGTTATAAGTGAAATATATGATTTCTCAATTTGACCTGCTTCAGGTTTACCTTGTCTGTTTATCTTTGTTTTTGCTTATATTTCTTTGTATATACTTTTGTTATTTTTGTACTGGATGTACTTTTGATTTCATTTTTTGTTATCATATTGTAGTGACTGATGAAAGTCCCAAGGGACTGAAACGTTTCTAGTGCTACTAATAAAATCGTTTCTACGGTTACTGAAGTTGAGTGCTAGACTTTCTTGCTATATATACTGATGGTTTGGGAACCTAAGTCTTAGCACCAGTTTGTAGCTGTGCACACGGTGTTTTCTTTCATATGAACTCGTAATGACCTGGAGAATCAAAAGACAGGTCAGTTTTAGCATTTATTGAACCTAGCAAAAAATCCAAACAAAAAACAAGTGTGGGATTGCACTTTTTTTGTAATATCACCGCACTTGGAATTTTTTTCCCATTTTCTAGTACATGACATGCTAAAGCCAATGATGTCGTTCAAAAGTACAACTTGTTTCGCAACAAATAAGCCCTCACATGGCAAAATTGATGGAAAAATAAAAAAGTTATGGCTCTGGGAAGTAGGAGAGCGAAAAACGAACACGGAAAAACGGAAAATCCCAAGGTCTTGAAGGGGTTAAGGATCATTAGAAAAGTAGGAATATAGCTGTATAGAGCTTGAGGGGGATGTAAGCCATTCATTCAAGTGGTTCCAGCTCAGCCCAAATCATTTTAATGGAACTGAGCTGCACCACTAAACACTATTTCTAGAAAAAAAAGACAGGCCAATTTTCTATCCAATTGTCCAGACAATTTGGAGGCCCAAGGTAAATAAAGGGAATCTGTCAGAAGATTTTTGCTATTTAATCTGAGAGTAGCATAGTGTTGGGGCAGAGAGGCTGATTCCTGTGATGTGTCACTTGCTGTAGTTTCAATATGATCAGTGTTTTATCAGCAAGATGTTATTACTAGAGGACTAGGTGTCACGTGCAAGGCAGTCCGGCTAATCTGTGTAACTCCGCCCCCACCACTAATCGGCAGCTTGCTGACGATGTACAGTCTACACAGGAAGTGGCCAATCAGGGGTGTGGGCGGAGTCATACACAGCTCAGCATTCGAAGCACTGCTACATCTACAGAAGAGAAAACAGAGATTCTACCGAAACTACACCAAGAATCCAAGTGACACATTTCTGGAATCAGGCTCTTGTGTCCCTACCTGGCGCTAATAAAAATCTGCTGATAGATTCCGTTTAAAAAAAAGTGTAACAATTTACTATAATAATATCTGAAAAAAAATTGCCTTATTTTTGTCAAGTGTCATCGATTACAAACATACGTTATTTTGATATTAGTTTTTTTACTCTTCATCTAAGCAATCTCACGGTTGGGTTTTTTGTTTTGTTTTTTTTTTTTTCAAAATCAGCGAAACAATGTTCCAGACAGAAAGCCCCCTAATCTGACCAAATTACCCACCAAATTTCATGCCATTATCTCCATTTGCAAACGAGCATGTTTAATCACAAGTGAGTCGTGTTGTGGGGAGAAACATCGATCTGCAATTAGGCACATCATGTTTCATTCATTACGGCGTGTGATGGATCTATCCGCCGATAAACATAAGGCGCACGTGTATTTATGTGAACATCTGTCACGCGGCCTCCTATCCATGGAGAGAGGAGAAAAGGCCTAGCCGGGACGTGATTGTATTTAGACATTATTATATATCATATCCAGATTATAGTCCTCCGCTACTGGCTGCTGCACATTTAATAAAGGCATCAGCTCCTTTTTTTTTTTCTGCGAGTCTTCCCGCCATGCAGAGTGCCAAATGATATTAAGAAAGGAGCCTCAGGTGGGAATCCGCTGTGTAAATTACGCAGTGTTTGAAGCCTGCTACCAGGATCGCTGCGGGTGACAGCGACATATTATTCGTGTCTTGGAATTGTCAGTTGAAAATATCAGATGGTGTCGCATTTGGGAAGAGCTGTTGAAAACTTCCAAATAACGTCATGGAAAGAACGAATAATGAAACTCCACCGTTGAAGCGGCGGGAGGACTTTACGCGGCATCTGATGGGGGCCACATTCTTCATGTTGGCCACTGAATAATGTGAATATGGATTTTCTATAAACTCCAGGAAGTAATTTAAAAGGCAAAATCATTTAATGGGGGATTCTAATCTATGTTAAAATTCTATCGACTTTCAGCATAGCCTTGAGTCCTGTCGTATCGTTTTGCAATTTGTGTCAATAGCAATTTACATATAGATGTATAAGGCTCAAGGTGCTTATTTGACTCAGCTACGAAGGTGGGGATGACTTGGAAAAGGGTTCTGTTATGCAAATCATAGACGAGCCCTAACCTCTAGCTCGTCTGCACATAGTAGTAATGAGGTAATTAGTGATGAGTAGTGTTGAGCATTCCGATACCACAAGTATCGGGTATCGGCCGATATTTGCGGTATCGGAATTCCGATACTGAATTCCGATACTTCCCGCGTATCGGATACCGGAATCGGAAGTTCCCAGAATTCAAATTGAACGCAGCAGCCAATGAGGAATGAATGAAAGTGTGGGCACATCCTGTTTAGCATGGTGGGCATGTAAGTACTGGCAAGGCTGGGATTGGCTGCTGAAATGATGTCACTCTGCACTATAAAAAAGCGCTGCCGCCATTTTGCGCTCACTCTGCTGTGATTTCAGTTAGGGACAGGACGCTGTGTTCTAACTGAGGGCCAGTTGAGCTAGCTAATTGCTTTATTTTCCTTTCCAAAGGCTAATTTAGCAAAACGCTGTGTGTTCTTCACTGTTCACCTTGCTCTTGCCTTGCAGCGCTGTTTTAACAGCGTTCTGCAAGGTCTCTGTGTGTGTGTGTGTGTGCAGCTCACTCTGTAGTCTGTGTGCAGCCATATACCCGGTTGTATTCAGCTCAGGGGGGGTTCACACTGCCTCACACAGTTGTTCTTTTTTGCTCTTAGTGCAGCCTGCTGCACATTTTTTCTCAAATTTCCTATTAGTGTTTTTCCACCAGTCTCCAGCTCTATTGTGGAAAAACACTACATAGGATAACCTAGAGGGGGGTTTTTGGGCCTTGCAGCGCCGTTTACGGCTGTCTGCACGGTCTCCGTGTGAGCCCAGCTCGCCCTGTAGTCTGTGTGCAGCCATAGCCGGTTGAATTCAGCTCAGGGTTCGTTACTGGCTCATACCTTGAGAAAAAGTTTCCTTTTTTTCAAATAGTGCAGCCTGTTTAAAATTTGAAAAAAAAAATTCCTATTAGTGTCTTTCCACTCGTATCCAGCTAAATAGTGGAAAAACACTATATAGGATAACCTAGAGGAGGGTTTTTTGGCCTTGCAGCGCCGTTTACGGCTGTCTGCACGGTCTCCGTGTGAGCCCAGCTCGCCCTGTAGTCTGTGTGCAGCCATAGCCGGTTGGATTCAGCTCAGGGTTCGTTACTGGCTCATACCTTGCGAAAAATTTTCCTTTTTTTTCAAATAGTGCAGCCTGTTTAAAATTTGAAAAAAAAAAATCCTATAAGTGTCTTTCCACTCGTATCCAGCTAAATAGTGGAAAAACACTATATAGGATAACCTAGAGGAGGGTTTTTTGGCCTTGCAGCGCCGTTTACGGCTGTCTGCACGGTCTCCGTGTGAGCCCAGCTCGCCCTGTAGTCTGTGTGCAGCCATAGCCGGTTGGATTCAGCTCAGGGTTCGTTACTGGCTCATACCTTGAGAAAAATTTTCCTTTTTTTGAAATAGTGCAGCCTGTTTAAAATTTGAAAAAAAAAAAATTCCTATTAGTGTCTTTCCACCAGTCTCCAGCTCAATTGTGGAAAAACACTACATAGGATAACCTAGAGGTTTTTTTTGGGGCCTTGCAGCGCCGTTTACGGCTGTCTGCACGGTCTCTGTGTGAGCGCAGCTCGCCCTGTAGTCTGTGTGCAGCCATAGCCGGTTGGATTCAGCTCAGGGTGCGTTACTGCCTCATACCTTGAAAAACAATTTCCTTTTTTTCAAATAGTGCAGCCAGTTAAAAATTTGAAAAAAAAAAATTCCTATTAGTGTCTTTCCACTTGTATCCAGCTAAATAGTGGAAAAACACTATATAGGATAACCTAGAGGAGGGTTTTTTGGCCTTGCAGCGCCGTTTACGGCTGTCTGCACGGTTTCCGTGTGATTTAAACTAGCTCTGTAGCCCGATCTGCACCAAAAAAAAAGTTAAGTTCACCAAACACAACTTAACACTTGTGTAGGCCACATTTGAAAAATAATAAAGTTTAGTCCACAATTTACAACATTAGTGTTTCTTACACCTGTTAGGAGGAGCATTACAGGAATAAGCACACTAAGGCCTTAGTACTTTTCTGCTTATCTTTATCTGTCAACCAAGATGAAGAGGGCAGGGAGTAAGGCACGTGGGCGTGGGCGCGGAGCAGGGAGAGGAGCAGGGAGAGGACGTGGTGATTATGTGCCTGCTGCGGGCGCCGGTGACTCGTCGTCACTCAGTTTCAGCAGGGAACAGTCCTTCATGCGCAGCTTTGTCGGAGAGCGCCGTGCACCGCTGCTGCGTGAAGACCAAATTGAAGCCGTTGTCGGGTGGATGGCAGCTAACGCCTCGGCATCGACTTCAGTTAGTGCCACATCCTCTCAGGCACAGAGCACTGGAGAGCAGCCATCTGTCTCTTCACCACCTGCCAAATTGGCCAGGCAGTCAGAGAGCCCAGGACAGGAGCCGTCTCTACTTCTGTTCTCTGAATCTCTTGGCTTGGAAACAGGGGGCCAGCCAAGCAGCATTGGAGAAATGGATGAAGAGGCAGTGTGCAGTGATGCCCAACACCTTTTTCTCTCTGACTCTGAAGAGGCAGGTGGGCCAGTGCCTCCGGTGACCACAGCGCAGTACGCATCTGATGATGAAACTCAGGTGCCGCTTTCTCGTGCGTACTGTGCTGCTGAGACTACCCAGGAGGAGCAGTTGGTGGCAGAGGGTAGTGGAGATGATGAGGTCCTTGACCCATCGCGGCGTGAGGAACAGGAAGGTGGTGGGAGCAGCTCAGAGGAAGAGCTTCCTCTTACGGGCCAAAGAGGGAGAGGGAGGGGGAAGACTGCGGAGCCTGTAGCCTCCACTTTGGCACCCGTTAGGAGCCTGTCTCTTTCCAAAGCCAAAAAGGGCGCTCCCAAGACTTGCAGTGCCTGGTCCTTTTTTGACACAGTTGCAGATGACATTTGTTTTGTCAAATGCAAGCTGTGTCATCATAAAGTAAAAAGAGGGAAAAATGTCAGCAACCTCAATACCACAAATATGTGGAAACATGTGCGGACCAGGCACGCGGTGGAGTTACAGAAACACACTGAAGATGTAGGCCAACCAACAGCGGCAGCTACCACCTCTTCAGCTCGTGTTGCCTCTTCCTCCAGCTCACGCACAGCTGGTTTGGCTTCCTCCCAGAGACCTTGTGTAATTCCACCCACAGCACCACCTTCCCAGTCATCCTCACACTCCCAGTCTACTCTACAGCCATCGGTAGTACAGGCATGGGAGAAAAGGCGGGCATTCTCGGCCAACCACCCCCGAGCACAGGCTCTGAATGCAGGCATTGCCAAACTGTTGTCCCTGGAAATGCTCTCGTTCAGGCTGGTGGAGACTGACAGCTTCCGTGACTTGATGGCATTGGCAGTCCCACAGTACAAGGTGCCCAGCCGCTTTTACTTCAGCAGGCAGGCTGTCCCTGCCCTGCACAGGCATGTTGAGGCAAACATAAAACATGCGCTACTGAACGCCGTCAGTAGCAAGGTCCACCTCACCACCGATGCGTGGACCAGTCAGCATGGACAGGGGCGATATGTTTCCCTCACTGCCCATTGGGTTAATGTTGTTAAGCCAGGTACAGACCGTGCGAGTGGCGCAGGACGTGTCCTGCCCACTCCAAGGATTGCAGGAATCCAGTCTGTACGCATCGACTCCTCCTCTTACACCAGTTCCTCTGATTCCTCTCTGCAGGATCCGTCACAGTCCACCCCCACATGGACCCGTGAACGTTTACCTATGACCGACATGAGCACAGCCGTGGCCAAACGTCAGCAGGCCGTCTTGAAACTAGTTTCATTGGGGCATCGAAGCCACACAGCGCAGGAGCTCTGGAATGCCATCAAGCAGGAGAGCGATGTGTGGTTACTGCCAGCGAATCTCCAGCCAGGCATGGTAGTGTGTGACAATGGCCGAAATCTGGTGGCAGCTTTGGCCCTTGGCAACCTCACTCACATCCCATGTCTGGCACATGTGCTCAATTTGGTTGTGCAGAGTTTTCTGAGGGATTATCCGGATCTTGATGCCCTGCTGCACAAGGTCCGCCTAGAGTGTGCTCACTTGCGGCGTTCCAGCTTGGCCAGATCCCGCATTGCTGCTCTGCAGCGCCGATTCCGCCTTCCGGAACACCGCATCATATGTGACCTACCTACCCGGTGGAATTCCACGTTACATATGTTGGAGCGGTTGTGTGAGCAGCAGCAAGCAGTTATGGAGTACCAGCTGCATCAGGTGCAAAGAAGTCGCAGTCAGCGCCGATCAGACTTCACAACCACAGAGTGGGCCACTATGAAGGACGTCTGCCAGGTTTTGCGTCCTTTTGATTATTCCACGCGGATGGCAAGTGCAGATGATGCACTAGTCAGCATGACTGTCCCCCTTATCTGCCTGCTTCAGCAAACTTTGCAAGGGTTAAGGGATGATGTGGTGGAAGAGGTGGAGGATGAGGAGTCACCTTTTCCATCAGCTTCTGGAGAGGCAGCGCCACGTGGTTCCTCACAAAGGGGTACGCAGGGGCCAATTTGTGAGGAGGATGAGGAGGAGTCAATGGAGGAGGAAGAGCTCCGTCCAGAGGAGGGAGCGACACAATTGTCCAGTGGTCAGTGTGTACAGCGAGGGTGGGGTGATGACGAGCGGGCAGAGATCATGTCTCAAGCAGGGGGCAGCGTTTCTGGGCCAGTTGGCACTCTGCAGCACATGGTGGATTTCATGCTGCAGTGCCTGAGAAACGACCGCCGCATCGACCACATTCTCAACATGCCTGATTATTGGGTGTTCACCCTCCTCGATCCTCGCTACCGGGACAACGTCCAAAACCTCATCCCTGCGTTGACCCGGGAGCGTAAATTGCGGGAGTACCACGACACACTGGTGAATTCCATCATCTTCTCCTGTCCAACTGAGAGGAGTGCTGCTAGTGCTTTACAAAGCAGCTCAGTGCGTCGAGGCAGTGGGGGAGGCTCTGCCCAAAGAGGGAGCAGAAGCAGTGCCTCTGCCCAATGCAAGCCCAGTATGGCACAACTCTGGCACACTTTTGTGTGCCCGCCCCAAATGTCTACACCATCACCGGCGGCTCCAGTCAGCAGGAGGCAACGGTTCCGTCAGATGGTGACAGACTACATGGCTTGCCCTCTTACTGTACTCCCAGACGGCTCTTCCCCGTTCAAGTTTTGGGTCTCTAAGCTGGATACATGGCCAGAGCTAAGCCAGTATGCATTGGAGGTGCTGGCTTGCCCTGCGGCTAGTGTCTTATCGGAACGTGTCTTTAGTGCCGCAGGTGGTGTACTAACAGACCGTCGCATGCGACTATCCTCCGATAACGTTGACCGGCTTACTTTCCTGAAAATGAACCAGGCCTGGATCTCGCAGGAATTTGCCACTCCTCTGCCTGATTAAGTAATTGGGTGTCATCCAGGTCTCCTGCTGTGTTCATCTTTCTACCACCTGAACTGCTATTCCTGGGCTCCAACACCGCCAGTTGCGGCTCAGAAGTGCAGGCTGCACAGTAAAAACATACGACCCAGTGTTATTGGGTTTCAGTAACGTCAGCTGATCCCCAGCTGTGTAGCCGGCAATGTGTCCTGCGACCGCCACGCTGGCACAACAACCTAAATGTAAGGGAACCTGTCCCCCCCCCCGTCGTTTGTTACTGAAAGAGCCATCTTGTGCAGCAGTAATGCTGCACAAGGAAAAGGTAGCTCTTTTTTTTTAGCTCTTTGCACACGCAGAACTTAACACTTATAAAATGTGTTCACTGATACCGTTATACCGTCCCGGAGCTGGGACTTTCCTTCGTAATGTGACGCAGCACAGCCGTCATTCCTACCCCCTTGGTGCCATGCGCTGCCTCCTCAGCGTTGTTTTAAGCTGTCACGGAGCCTGCGCTGTTCTGTTATCCCCTGGGCATGCCCTATTTGCGCTGCCTGTCTTCTGACATAATTTGGTGTCAGGCTGGTTGCGCCTGTGCGGCCGCGGTGCCCGAGATCCCGCCTCGCAGTGTCTTCTGATTGAGTCACACTGCGGGCCTGGGATCCATGGGCATGCGCAGTGCATATCTTCCCCTCGGGCTCTCGCTCATTTCCCTCCGCCTTCTTTAGACTGTGCGCCGTCAGCTGATCCCTAGCATGCCACGGCCGTGACACCGCACAGTCTGAAGAAGAGGGAAGGAGGGGAGTGAGAGTCGAGGTTATGCACTGTGCATGCCCATGGTTCCAAGGCCCGCAGTGGGATTACGTTAGATGAGACTGCGAGGTGGGATCTGGAGCAGCGTGGACGCACAGGCACTGACAGCCTGACACCAAATTATGTCAGAAGACAGGCAGCGCTAATTGGGCATGGCCAAGGGCTAACAGAACAGCGCAGGCTCCGTGACAGCTTAAAACAACGCTGAGGAGGCAGCGCACGGCATCAAGGGGATAGGAATGACAGCTGTGCTGTGTCCCATTACGAAGGAAATTCGCACCTCCGGAACGGTTTAACGGTATAAAGGGACACATTTTTAGTGTTTACTTCGGTGTTTGCAAGGAGCATAATTAAAAGAGCAACCTTTTCCTTTTGCATCCTTAGTGCTGCACAACATGGCTCTTTCAGCTACAAACGTCTTGGGGGGGGGGTTAAAGGTTTCCTTTCAACTTGCTCCAATCAGGCTTCGGCCTACACTCTGTTCCTCTGCTCCTCCTGCTGTCCCTGGGCTCTAACACCGCCAGTTGGTGCCTGGAAGTGCTGTGTGCACAGTCAACAGTCGCTCCTCTGTTATTGGGGTTCAGTAACGTCAGCTGATCCCCAGCTGTGTGTGCGGCAATACCTCCAATCTGCTCCTCCTGCTGTCCCTGGGCTCTAACACCGCCAGTTGGTGCCTGGAAGTGCTGTGTGCACAGTCAACAGTCGCTCCTCTGTTATTGGGGTTCAGTAACGTCAGCTGATCCCCAGCTGTGTGTGCGGCAATACCTCCAATCTGCTCCTCCTGCTGTCCCTGGGCTCTAACACCGCCAGTTGGTGCCTGGAAGTGCTGTGTGCACAGTCAACAGTCGCTCCTCTGTTATTGGGGTTCAGTAACGTCAGCTGATCCCCAGCTGTGTATCCGGCAATGTGTCATGCGACCGCCACGCTGGCACAACTAAAATGTAAGGGGACCTGTCCCCCCCCCCCCCCCTAGGCGTTTGTTACTGAAAGAGCCACCATGTGCAGCACTAATACTGCACAAGGGAAAGGTCGCTCTTGAAATTATGCTCCTTGCAAACGCTGAACTACACACTCATGTAATGTGTCCCCTCACACCGTCCAACCGTCCCGGAGGTGGGACTTTCCTTTGTAATGTGACGCAGCACAGCCGTCATTGCTACCCCCTTGGCACCGTGCGCTGCCTCCTTAGCGTTGTTTGATTCCGTCATGGACCCTGCGCTGTTATGTTATCCCTTGGCCATGCACAGGTTGCGCTGCCCGTCCTCTGACATCATTTGTTGTCGGCCTGGCTGCGCCTGTGCGTCCACGCTGCCCGAAATCACACCTCGCAGTGTCGTCTAATGTGATCCCACAGTGGGCCTGGTATCCATGGCCATGCGCAGTGCATATACTAGCCTCTCACTCCCCTTCTTCACGCTTCTTCAGACTAGGCGGCGTCAGCTGATCCCTAATAGCATGCCACGGCCGTGACGCCGCACAGTCTGAAGAAGCAGGAAGGAGGTGAGTGAGAGGCGATGATATGCACTGCGCATGCCCATGGATCCCTGGCCCGCAGTGGGACTACATTAGATGACACTGCAAGGTTGGATCTCGGGCAGCTTGGACGCACAGGCACTGCCAGCCTGACACCTACATGATGTCAGAAGACGGGCACCGCTAACTGTGCATGGCCAAGGGATAACATTACAGCGCGGGCTCCGTGACAGAACCAAACAACGTTGAGGAGGTGGCGCCCGGCACCAAGGGGGTTGGAATGACGGCTGTGCTGTGTCACATTACAAAGGAAAGTCCCACTTCCGGGATGGTTTGACGGTGTGAGGGGACACATTATATGTGTGTACTTCAGCGTTTGCAAGGAGCATAATTTTCGGAGCCACCATTTTCCATGTGCAGTATTACTGCTGTACAAGATGGCTCTTTCAGCAACAAATGCCTGGGGGGGGGGGGGTTAAAGGTTCCCTTTCAACTTGCTCCACTGCAGGCTTCGGCCTACACTCTGCTCCTCTTTGATTCCCTGGGTTTCAACACTGTCAGTTGCCACCTGGAAGTGTTGTCTACACAGAAAAAACACTAGGTGATGTGTCAGTGGGGTTCAGCACCGCCAGCTGTTCCCCTGCTGTGTAGTCGGCAACGTGTCCAGCACAAGCCACGCTGGCACAACAGAACAAAAGCTGCCACCAGTGCAGGCTTCGGCCTACACTTTGCTCCTCTCCTCCTCCTGCTGACCCTGGGCTCAAACAACGCCAGTTTCTGCCCGGACATGCTAGCTGCACAGAGAAAAACACCAGCCAATGTGTTAGTGGGGTTCAGCACCGCCAGCTGTTCCTCTGCTGTGTAGTCGGCAACGTGTCCAGCACAAGCCACGCTGGCACAACTGACCAAAAGCTGCCACCAGTGCAGGCTTCGGCCTACACTTTGCTCCTCTCCTCCTCCTGCTGACCCTGGGCTCAAACAACGCCAGTTTCTGCCCGGACATGCTAGCTGCACAGAGAAAAACACCAGCCAATGTGTTAGTGGGGTTCAGCACCGCCAGCTGTTCCCCTGCTGTGTAGCTGGCAACGTGTCCTGCAAACGCCACGCAGGCACATGAACTGAAATTGAAGGGAGCCTGCCCCCCACCCCCCCAGGTGTTTCTATGTATAACAGCCACCTTGTACAGCAATACTGCTGCATTTGTACAAGGTGGCTGACTTTTTCTCCTTGCACACGTGGAACTCAACAAGTACAAAATGTGTCTCATTACAGACCATTACAATGTCCCTGAGGTGTGACTTTCCTTTTTAATGACACGCAGCACCCCCATTGTTAGCGCTGCCCGTCTCCTGACATCATTGGTTGGCTGGCTGTGCCTGTGCGTCCCCCCTGCCCGACACAACGCCCCCCGTTGTCTCATATATTTTGACTGCGAGGGTGTGATTGATGGGCACGAGCAGTGCATATGTTCCCCTATCTTCACTCCCCTCCTTCCGCCTTCTTCTGACTGTGCGGCCTCATGGCCGCGGCATGCGATAAGGGATCAGCTGAGGCCGCCCAGTCTGAAGCAGGTGTAAGGACATGTGTGAGCGGCGAACATATTTACTGCACAAGGCCACGAATCCCAGCACCGCAGTGTGACTTTAGGAAAAGCCACTGTGGGTCTGGGATTTATGGCCATCGTTAACCGCACCGGCCAACGTGAAATGAGGTCATGAGACGGCCTGCACTAACAGGGTATTGCCAAGGGATAACACAAGAGCGCAGTTTCCTGTACTGCAAATAACAACGGTAAGGAATCTGCGCACAGCACCTAGGTGTAAATTTGTACACCTGTGCTGCGTCTCCTTAAAAAGACTAGTAGTAACGCCTCCACTACTGTTTGACAGTATAATGGGCTAAATAGTGTACGTGTTTAATTCAGCGTGTGCAAGGAGCAAAATTAAATAGAGCAACCTTTGACTTGTGCATCATTAATGCTGTTCAAGGTGTGGCTCTTGTACCTTGCAACACCTGAGGGGGGGGGTTAAAGGTAACCTTTGAAATTGGTTCAACTAGGCTTCGGCCTACACTCTGCTCCTCTACTCCTCCTGCTGACCCTGGGCTCAAACACCGCTAGTTTTTGCCCGGAACTGCTAGCTGCACAGAGAAAAACACCAGCCAATGTGTTAGTGGGGTTCAGCAACGCCAGCTGTTCCCCTGCTGTGTAGTCGGCAACGTGTCCAGCACAAGCCACGCTGGCACAACAGAACAAAAGCTGCCACCAGTGCAGGCTTCGGCCTACACTTTGCTCCTCTCCTCCTCCTGCTGACCCTGGGCTCAAACAACGCCAGTTTCTGCCCGGACATGCTAGCTGCACAGAGAAAAACACCAGCCAATGTGTTAGTGGGGTTCAGCACCGCCAGCTGTTCCTCTGCTGTGTAGTCAGCATCGTGTCCAGCACAAGCCACGCTGGCACAACTGACCAAAAGCTGCCACCAGTGCAGGCTTCGGCCTACACTTTGCTCCTCTCCTCCTCCTGCTGACCCTGGGCTCAAACAACGCCAGTTTCTGCCCGGACATGCTAGCTGCACAGAGAAAAACACCAGCCAATGTGTTAGTGGGGTTCAGCACTGCCAGCTGTTCCTCTGCTGTGTAGTCGGCATCGTGTCCAGCACAAGCCACGCTGGCACAACTGACCAAAAGCTGCCACCAGTGCAGGCTTCAGCCTACACTTTGCTCCTCTCCTCCTCCTGCTGACCCTGGGCTCAAACAACGCCAGTTTCTGCCCGGACATGCTAGCTGCACAGAGAAAAACACCAGCCAATGTGTTAGTGGGGTTCAGCACCGCCAGCTGTTCCCCTGCTGTGTAGCTGGCAACGTGTCCTGCAAACGCCACGCAGGCACATGAACTGAAATTGAAGGGAGCCTGCCCCCCACCCCCCCAGGTGTTTCTATGTATAACAGCCACCTTGTACAGCAGTACTGCTGCATTTGTACAAGGTGGCTGACTTTTTCTCCTTGCACACGTGGAACTCAACAAGTACAAAATGTGTCTCATTACAGACCATTACAATGTCCCTGAGGTGTGACTTTCCTTTTTAATGACACGCAGCACCCCCATTGTTAGCGCTGCCCGTCTCCTGACATCATTGGTTGGCTGGCTGTGCCTGTGCGTCCCCCCTGCCCGACACAACGCCCCCCGTTGTCTCATATATTTTGACTGCGAGGGTGTGATTGATGGGCACGAGCAGTGCATATGTTCCCCTGTCTTCACTCCCCTCCTTCCGCCTTCTTCTGACTGTGCGGCCTCATGGCCGCGGCATGCGATAAGGGATCAGCTGAGGCCGCCCAGTCTGAAGCAGGTGTAAGGACATGTGTGAGCGGCGAACATATTTACTGAACAAGGCCACGAATCCCAGCCACGCAGTGTGATTTTTTGAAAAGACACTGTGGGTCTGGGATTTATGGCCATCGTTAACCGCACCGGCCAACATGAAATGATGTCATAAGATGGGCAGCGCTAACAGGGCATTGCCAAGGGATAACACAAGAGCGCAGACTCCTGTACAGCAAATAACAACGCTCAGGAAGCTGCGCCAAGCACCAAGGCGTTATTTTGGACACCTGTGCTGCGTCTCATCAAAAATCCAAGTCACGCATCCACTACAGTTTGACTGTAGAATGGGGTAAATTGTGTATGTCTTTCATTCAGCGTGTGCAAGTAGACAAATTAATAGAGCAACCTTTCACTTGTGCAGCATTAATACTGCACAAGGTGTGTCTCTTGTACTTTGTAACACCTGAGGGGGGGTTAAAGGTTTCCTTTGAAATTGGTTCAACTAGGCTTCGGCCTACACTCTGCTCCACTCCTCCTCCTCCTGCTTCAACACGGGCTCTAACATCGCTAGTTTTTGCCCGCAAGTGCTAGCTGCACAGAGAAAAACACACGCCATTGTGTTAGTGGGGTTCAGCAACGCCAGCTGTTCCCCCAGTGTGTAGCCGGCAAAGTGTCCTGCAAACGCAACGCAGACACAAAGCTGCCTCCAGTGCAGGCTTCGGCCTACACTCATCTCCCACTGCTTACCCTTTGCTCCAACACCGCTAGTTGGGGCTCTAGGAAGACAATCTTTAATAGGCAAGGCAACGCATCTGGGTTCCAGCACCGCCAGCTGGTTCTCGGCAGTGTTCTTGTCACAGGTACTCCCTCGTGCCAAGCCTGGTTTCAGCACCGTCAGCTGTTTCCGGGTTGTGTCAACTTCACTGAGACGCCTATGCTTGCCCCGTCGTGTTGCGGTCGGGTTAGCCAACTCCAGGGTGCCTCCAGTTTAGGAGCTTCCTATGTGGGCTGCGTGAACTGGTAGTCAAGGCTGGTTCTGTAGTGCCAGTAGGCCCAGCTCCCCCTGTAGGACTGTTGGGGTTCGGTAACTGCGGCTGCCTCGCGGCCTAGCTGTTCTCTCCTCTCCTGTGGGCCTTGGGGTCCACCACCTGGTTCCAGCACCGTCAGCTGGTTCCGGGCCGAGTCTTTGGCTTAGGTGCCTCCTCCTGGGTATCCGAGTTCCGCCAACGCCAGGCGGTCCTTGGTAGTGCTTTTAAGCGCGGGCACCTACAGCTTAGTAACCGGGTTCCAGCACCGTCAGCTGGTCCTCGGTCGTGCCATTGGCTCTTGCACACTGGGGCAACGCATCCGGGTTCCAGCACCGCCAGCTGGTTCTCGGCAGTGTTCTTGTCACAGGTACTCCCTCGTGCCAAGCCTGGTTTCAGCACCGTCAGCTGTTTCCGGGTTGTGTCAACTTCACTGAGACGCCTATGCTTGCCCCGTCGTGGTGCGGTCGAGTTAGCCAACTCCAGGGTGCCTCCAGTTTAGGAGCTTCCTATGTGGGCTGCGTGAACTGGTAGTCAAGGCTGGTTCTGTAGTGCCAGTAGGCCCAGCTCCCCCTGTAGGACTGTTGGGGTTCGGTAACTGCGGCTGCCTCGCGGCCTAGCTGTTCTCTCCTCTCCTGTGGACCTTCGGGTCCACCACCTGGTTCCAGCACCGTCAGCTGGTTCTGGGCCGAGCCTTTGGCTTAGGTGCCTCCTCCTGGGTATCCGAGTTCCGCCAACGCCAGGCGGTCCTTGGTAGTGCTTTTAAGCGCGGGCACCTACAGCTTAGTAACCGGGTTCCAGCACCGTCAGCTGGTCCTCGGTCGTGCCATTGGCTCTTGCACACTGGGGCAACGCATCCGGGTTCCAGCACCGCCAGCTGGTTCTCGGCAGTGTTCTTGTCACAGGTACTCCCTCGTGCCAAGCCTGGTTTCAGCACCGTCAGCTGTTTCCGGGTTGTGTCAACTTCACTGAGACGCCTATGCTTGCCCCGTCGTGGTGCGGTCGAGTTAGCCAACTCCAGGGTGCCTCCAGTTTAGGAGCTTCCTATGTGGGCTGCGTGAACTGGTAGTCAAGGCTGGTTCTGTAGTGCCAGTAGGCCCAGCTCCCCCTGTAGGACTGTTGGGGTTCGGTAACTGCGGCTGCCTCGCGGCCTAGCTGTTCTCTCCTCTCCTGTGGACCTTCGGGTCCACCACCTGGTTCCAGCACCGTCAGCTGGTTCCGGGCCGAGCCTTTGGCTTAGGTGCCTCCTCCTGGGTATCCGAGTTCCGCCAACGCCAGGCGGTCCTTGGTAGTGCTTTTAAGCGCGGGCACCTACAGCTTAGTAACCGGGTTCCAGCACCGTCAGCTGGTCCTCGGTCGTGCCATTGGCTCTTGCACACTGGAGCAACGCATCCGGGTTCCAGCACCGCCAGCTGGTTCTCGGCAGTGTTCTTGTCACAGGTACTCCCTCGTGCCAAGCCTGGTTTCAGCACCGTCAGCTGTTTCCGGGTTGTGTCAACTTCACTGAGACGCCTATGCTTGCCCCGTCGTGGTGCGGTCGAGTTAGCCAACTCCAGGGTGCCTCCAGTTTAGGAGCTTCCTATGTGGGCTGCGTGAACTGGTAGTCAAGGCTGGTTCTGTAGTGCCAGTAGGCCCAGCTCCCCCTGTAGGACTGTTGGGGTTCGGTAACTGCGGCTGCCTCGCGGCCTAGCTGTTCTCTCCTCTCCTGTGGACCTTCGGGTCCACCACCTGGTTCCAGCACCGTCAGCTGGTTCCGGGCCGAGCCTTTGGCTTAGGTGCCTCCTCCTGGGTATCCGAGTTCCGCCAACGCCAGGCGGTCCTTGGTAGTGCTTTTAAGCGCGGGCACCTACAGCTTAGTAACCGGGTTCCAGCACCGTCAGCTGGTCCTCGGTCGTGCCATTGGCTCTTGCACACTGGGGCAACGCATCCGGGTTCCAGCACCGCCAGCTGGTTCTCGGCAGTGTTCTTGTCACAGGTACTCCCTCGTGCCAAGCCTGGTTTCAGCACCGTCAGCTGTTTCCGGGTTGTGTCAACTTCACTGAGACGCCTATGCTTGCCCCGTCGTGGTGCGGTCGAGTTAGCCAACTCCAGGGTGCCTCCAGTTTAGGAGCTTCCTATGTGGGCTGCGTGAACTGGTAGTCAAGGCTGGTTCTGTAGTGCCAGTAGGCCCAGCTCCCCCTGTAGGACTGTTGGGGTTCGGTAACTGCGGCTGCCTCGCGGCCTAGCTGTTCTCTCCTCTCCTGTGGGCCTTCGGGTCCACCACCTGGTTCCAGCACCGTCAGCTGGTTCTAGGCAGTGTCTTTTGCTCTTGTACCTTCTGCTCCCCATCCTGATTCCAGTAACGTCAGCTGGTTCCGGGCAGAGCCTTTGGCTTAGGTGCCTCCTTCTGGGTATCCAAGTTCCACCAACGTCAGGTGGTCCTTGGTAGTGCTTTCAGGCACGGGTACCTCCTGCTTAGTAACCGGGTTCCAGTAACGTCAGCTGGTCCTCGGTAGTTCCATTGGCTCTTGGACCTTCGGCTACCCATCCGGGTTCCAGTACCGTCAGCTGGTTCTCGGCAGTGTCTTTTGCTCTTGTACCTTCTGCTCCCCATCCTGGTTCCAGTAACGTCAGCTGGTTCCGGGCAGAGCCTTTGGCTTAGGTGCCTCCTTCTGGGTATCCGAGTTCCGCCAACGTCAGGCGGTCCTTGGTAGTGCTTTTTAGCACGGGTACCTCCTGCTTAGTAACCGGGTTCCAGTAACATCAGCTGGTCCTCGGTAGTTCCATAGGCTCTTGAACCTTCGGGTAGCCATCCGAGTTCCAGTTCCATCAGCTGGTTCTTGGCATTTTCTCAGCCTTCCTGTACCTTCTGCTACATTTCCAAGTTGAAGACCCTAAAGTCGACGACCCGGAAGACCACCCCGATGACGACGACGACGACGACCCGGAAGACCACCCCGATGACGACGACGACGACGACGGCGGAGACGACGACGGAGACGACGACGGCGGAGACGACGACGGCGGAGATGACGACACTGAAGACGACGACCCTGGAGACGACGACATGGAATACCGAGAAGCAGAAGAACAAGAGGCTGCAGAACAAAGAGCAGAAGAACATTAAGCATAACACTTAATATCAGAGCAAAAGATATTATCTAAATTATATGCAGAAGAAGACTAAGCAGTGTATGGGGGTGAGTCCGTTCCTCCTCGTGGTGCCCCTGGATAAAGCCTGATGCTGCAGGCCATACTGAACGCGGACAAATGTAACTTTTGTGACTGGCAGAACGGAAGGTGTAATCTTCCAACTTTTATAGATAACAACTACGGGAATGCCTGTCACAAATGAGAATATGATGAAGAAGTAGAATAGGAAGAATAATAACAGTGGAATAAAAAGAATATGTAGAATAGGAAGAATAATAATAGTTGAAGAAAATGAATATGAAGAATGTAATAAAAAAAAAAAAATAGGTAGAAGATGAAGAAGAAGATGAATAAGGTGAAGAAGTTGATGTCAAAGATGCTGATGATGATGAAGATGAAAGTGTGGGAAAAGGAAAAAAAAGAAGGGGAAGGTCGTGGAATAGTGAAACATCAATATCTGACAAAATAAAAAAAAATTTACATAGTCAATATCTTTTTCAATCCGAACGTCTTTAAAAAAAAAAAAAATCATGCTATTCTATTTGATTGGACTAATCCTCATTGCCTTTAATGTCTCCGCCACCTCCCCCATACATCCTACATTATTCTTAGTTGTTTTCCTTCATGTAGAATGAACCTACAAGGAAAGAAAGGGTTTATTTTAATTCCGATATTTTGGTCCCATTGACTTGCATTGGGATCGGGTATCGGTATCGGCGATATCCGATATTTTTTGAATATCGGCCGATCCAAACCGATACCGATACTTTCCGATATCGGAAGGTATCGCTCAACACTAGTGATGAGCGAATGTGCTTGGATAATGTGTTATCCGAACATGCTCTTGTGCTGAGTGTCTTCGGCGTGCTCGAATAATATGTTTGAGCCCTCATGGCTGCATGTATCACAGGTGTTCAACAGCCGCAACAGATGCAGGGAATGTCTGTTTGTTACACAGGCCCTGCATGTGTTAACACCTTATCAGAGCACATTCGCTTATCACTAATGGCAAAGAGTGGTCCATGCTGCTAGAATGCTAGAATGCATCACGCATCACCAGCCTATGAAACTGTATTATATCATCGCATGTCTCCAACCCCCTACTATCACAACTCTGTTCGATGACCTTGGACCAGGGACTTCTTCCCTGTCCCTAATGCTAGGGACGCTCTAGCTCACCCTGTTCCCCAGATTACTTTTGATGGTGAAGATGCCGGAGCCATGTACCGTGTCTTAGTTCCTTAATCCGCCCTCGGTCTGTACCCTTACCCCATCCAGGGAAGAGGGGAGTAGTACTGTACTGTAATACACCAACCAGACTACAAGGTAATACGGACAGAGATGACAAAAAATACATAACATAGAAATATACTCACACAGATAATATATGTATGCATTGGGGAGTGGATGATGGGGTTAAAGCAAAGTAGGAGAAGAAGGGAAATTATCACACACCCAAAACCTGGCAACAGTAACAGATAAATCCACCAAACGCCTTCTCAAATAATAACCAACAACAACCTCCCGCTATGCAGCAAAAGCTAACTCTGACAATGAGTGCTAGCCAGGGCCCAGATTATATAGGAGATGGGAGTGGATGACAGTGAACAGCTGAGCATTAATCCAGGAAAGCTTCCAGGAGCTCTCAACTGAGCAGAATAACCCCTGCACTGCTAAAAGAAACCTGCACCATTTAGTATGAAGGTGAAGTGCTTCTAACTACTGAAGGAGAAGGAGAAATCAGACGCTGTGATTTTCTGTCACCTCTATGTCGCGGCAAACCCGTGACACCTACAGAGGCATGTGGGACTCAACTGTACAGAGGAATTTTCCTTTAGGAATATTTGGGACCATTATCAAACATCATATCTTAACATACGGAATATAAATTAGATCTTATATCTGATGAGATCAGTTTTCTTTCTTTAAAAATCCATATCGAAATGGCAGTATAATCCTTTATGAAAATTAACCCCTTTCTGCCAAAGGACGTACTATTCCGTCCATGTGGGGTGGTGTTATGATGCGGTGGTTTAGGAGCAACATGGAACGAGCTCTGAAGGAAGTGGTAACTGTACTGACCGCAGTCCCTAAGCTCAACACAACACTAGAAGTAGCCGTGGGGTGCTCCTAACTCTCCCTAGGCACCTCGTCACCGCCTAAGAGCTAACTACCCCTAAAGATAGAAGCAGGAAAACTATCTTGCCTCAGAGAAAATCCCCAAAGGATAGATTAGCCCCCCACAAATAATGACTGTGAGTGGAGAGGGAAAAGACATACACAGAATGAAACCAGGATGAGCACAGGAGGCCAGTCTAACTTGATAGATAGGACAGGATGGAATACTGTGCGGTCAGTATAAAACACTACAAAAATCCACGCAGAGTTTACTAAAGATCTCCACACCTGACTAAAGGTGTGGAGGGTAAATCTGCTTCCCAGAGCTTCCAGCAAGACAGAATTAATTCATACTGATAACGCTGGACAAACATAGAAGCACAGAACGGATAAGTCCACAAACTGTGAACAGAAAAGAGCAAGCAAAAACTTAGCTTTGCTGAACTGGTCAGGATAACAGGGAACTCCAAAGAGATGTGAATCCAACCAGGAACCATTTACAAGTGGCACTGGCTGAAGGATACAGCCAGGCATAAATAGCCGAGCAGAAAAGACGATCAGTGGAAGCAGCTGAGGACAGCTAACTCCAAGGAGCAGCCATACCACTAGAAACCACAAGAGGGATCCCAAGAGCAGAACTCACAAAAGTGCCACTTACAACCACCGGAGGGAGCCCAAGAGCGGAATTCACAACAGTACCCCCCCTTGAGGAGGGGTCACCGAACCCTCACCAAAGCCCCCAGGCTGATCAGGATGAGCCAAATGAAAAGCACGAACCAAATTGGTGGCATGGACATCGGAGGCAACAACCCAAGAATTATCCTCCTGACCATAACCCTTCCACTTGACAAGATACTGAAGCCTCCGCCTAGAAAAACGAGAATCCAAAATCTTCTCAACCTCATATTCCAACTCTCCCTCAACCAACACCGGGGCAGGAGGGTCAACCGAGGGAACAACGGGGACCACATATCTCCGCAACAAAGATCTATGGAAAACATTATGAATGGCAAAAGAGGCTGGAAGAGCCAAACGAAAAGACACCGGATTAATAATTTCAGAAATTTTATAAGGACCAAAAAACTGAGGCTTAACCCTGCTGTTCTGTTCGGTCTGGGGAGACCTATTTTGAACTTTGGTATTTTTTGGGGTGTTCAAGATGCGGTTCTGAAACTTGTGGTTGATTGACTTAAATGAGGATGGGTCGGTCGGCCACGGGTTTCAGAGCCGCATCTTGAATATTTTAAAGAATATTGAAGTTCAAAGTCGGTCATTTTTGACCAACAGAACAGCAGGGTTAAACTTAGGGGACGAAACCTTCATAGGAACATGACGAGAAGACAACCAAACCAAATCCCCCACACGAAGCCGGGGACCAACACAACGACGGCGGTTAGCAAAACATTGAGCCCTTTCCTGAGACAACGTCAAATTGTCCACCACATGAGACCAAATCTGCTGCAGCCTGTCCACCACAGAGTCAACTCCAGGACCATCAGAAGGCTCAACCTGCCCAGAAGAAAAGCGAGGATGAAAACCAAAATTACAAAAGAAAGGTGAAACCAAAGTAGCCGAACTAGCCCGATTATTAAGGGCAAACTCAGCCAACGGCAAGAAAGACACCCAATCATCCTGATCAGCAGACACAAAGCATCTCAACTAGGTCTCCAAGATCTGATTAGTTTGCTCAGTTTGGCCATTAGTCTGAGGATGAAACGCCGAAGAAAAAGACAAATCAATGCCCATCCTAGCACAAAAGGCCCGCCAAAATCTAGAGACAAACTGAGAACCTCTGTCAGACACAATATTCTCCGGAATGCCATGCAAACGAACCACATGCTGAAAAAACAATGGAACCAGATCTGAGGAGGAAGGCAACTTAGGCAAAGGTACCAGATGGACCATTTTAGAGAACCGGTCACAAACAACCCAGAAAGCAGACATCTTCTGGGAAACAGGAAGATCCGAAATAAAATCCATGGAAATATGCGTCCAGGGCCTCTCAGGGACCGGCAAAGGCAAAAGCAACCCACTAGCGCGGGAACAGCAAGGCTTGGCCCGGGCGCAAGTCCCACAGGACTGCACAAAAGCACGCACATCGCGCGACAAGGAAGGCCACCAAAAGGACCTAGCAACCAAATCTCTGGTACCAAATATCCCAGGATGACCAGCCAACACTGAACAATAAACCTCAGAAATGACCTTACTCGTCCATCTATCAGGAACAAACAGCTTCCCCACAGGACAGCGGTCAGGCCTATCAGCCTGAAATTCTTGAAGCACCCGCCGCAAATCAGGGGAGATGGCAGAAAGAATCACCCCTTCCTTAAGAATGCCAACCAGCTCAAGGACTCCAGGAGAATCAGGCGAAAAACTCCTAGAGAGGGCATCAGCCTTAACATTCTTAGATCCCGGAAGATATGAGACCACAAAATCAAAACGGGAGAAAAACAGAGACCATCGAGCCTGTCTAGGATTCAGCCGCTTGGCTGACTCGAGGTAAACCAGATTCTTATGATCAGTCAAGACCACAACGCGGTGCTTAGCTCCCTCAAGCCAATGTCGCCACTCCTCAAACGCCCACTTCATAGCCAACAACTCCCGATTGCATCATAATTGCGTTCCGCAAACTTTCTGGAAAAAAAGGCACACGGTTTCATCAAAGAACCATCAGACTCCCTCTGAGACAAAACGGCCCCTGCCCCTATCTCAGAAGCGTCGACCTCAACCTGAAAAGGAAGAGAAACATCCGGCTGACGCAACACGGGCAGAAGTAAATCGGCGTTTAAGCTCCTGAAAGGCCTCAACAGCCACAGAGGACCAATTCGTCACATCAGCGCCTTTCTTCGTCAAATCAGTAAGGGGCTTAACCACACTGGAAAAGTTGGCAATGAAACGGCGATAGAAATTAGCAAAGCCCAAAAATATTTGATGGCCCTTCACAGATGTGGGTTGAATCCAGTCATGAATAGCTTGAACCTCAACAGGATCCATTTCTATAGACGAGGGAGAAAAAATAAAACCCAAAAAAGAGACCTTCTGGACTCCGAATAGGCACTTAGACCCCTTCACAAACAAAGCATTATCACGAAGGATCTGGAACACCATCCTGACCTGCTTCACATGAGACTCCCAATCATCGGAAAAAAATCAAAATATCATCCAAATATACGACCATGAATTTATCAAGATAATTGCGGAAAATATCATGCATGAAAGACTGGAACACAGATGGAGCATTAGAGAGCCTAAATGGCATCACAAGGTATTCAAAATGGCCTTCGGGCGTATTAAATGCAGTTTTCCATTCGTCACCCTGTTTAATACGAACAAGATTATATGCCCCTTGGAGGTCAATCTTAGTAAACCAACTAGCCCCCTTAATCTGAGCAAACAAATCAGTAAGCAGAGGCAAGGGGTATTGGAATTTAACCGTGATCTTATTAAGAAGACGATAATCAATACAGGGTCTCAAGGAGCCATCCTTCTTAGCAACAAAAAGAAACCTGCTCCCAATGGTGACGAAGAGGGCTGAATATGCCCCTTCTCCAAAGACTCCTTAACATAACTCTGCATGGCGGCATGCTCTGGCACAGACAGATTGAAAAGTCGGCCCTTAGGGAACTTGCAACCAGGAATCAAGTTAATAGCACAATCACAGTCCCTGTGTGGTAGAAGGGAACTGAACTTGGGTGTTATGAACAGGTGATTCAGAACCACAATGGACCTGGTGGTTACGAGCACAGAAAATGACCTGATAGTTGCTAATCACATAGGACGAGCTCTGAGACGTGGGAACTCTGCTGACCGCAATCCCTAATCCTATCACACCACACTAGAGGTAGCCGTGGAGCGCTCCTGACCAGACCTAGGCGCCTCGGGCACAGCCTGAGAAACTAGCTAGCCCTGAAGATAGAAAAATAAGCCTACATTGCCTCAGAGAAATTCCACAAAGGAAAAGGCAGGCCCCCCACATATAATGACTGTGAGCAAAGATGAAAACACAAACACAGAGATGAAATAGATTTTAGCAAAGTGAGGCCCAACTTACTAAATAGACCGAGGATAGGAAAGATAGCTTTGTGGTCAGCACAAAAACCTACAAACAACAACGCAGAGGGCGCAAAAAGACCCTCCGCACCGACTAACGGTACGGAGGTGCTTCCTCTGCGTCCCAGAGCTTCCAGCAAGCAAGACAAACCAATATAGCAAGCTGGACAGAAAAAATAGCAAACAAAAGTAACACAAGCAGAACTTAGCTTATGCAGGACAGACAGGCCACAAGAACGATCCAGGAGAGAGCAAGACCATACTGGAACATTGACTGGAGGCCAGGAACAAAGAACTAGGTGGAGTTAAATAGAGCAGCACCTAACGACTTAACCTCGTCACCTGAGGAAGGAAACTCAGAAGCCGCAGCCCCACTCACATCCACCAGAGGAAGCTCATAGACAGAACCAGCCGAAGTACCACTCATGACCACAGGAGGGCGCTTGACCACAGAATTCACAACAGTACCCCCCCCCTTGAGGAGGGGTCACCGAACCCTCACCAGAGCCCCCAGGCCGACCAGGATGAGCCAAATGAAAGGCACGAACCAGATCGGCAGCATGAACATCAGAGGCAAAGACCCAGGAATTATCTTCCTGACCATAACCCTTCCACTTAACCAGGTACTAGAGTTTCCGTCTCGAAATACGAGAATCCAAAATCTTCTCCACTATATACTCCAACTCCCCCTCAACCAAAACCGGGGCAGGAGGATCAACGGATGGAACCACAGCTGCCACGTATCTCCGCAACAATGACCTATGGAATACGTTATGGATGGAAAAAGAAGCTGGAAGGGTCAAACGAAAAGACACAGGATTAAGAACCTCAGAAATCCTATACGGACCAATGAAACGAGGCTTAAACTTAGGAGAGGAAACTTTCATAGGAATATAACGAGATGACAACCAAACCAAATCCCCAACACGAAGTCGGGGACCCACACAGCGCCTGCGGTTAGCGAAACGTTGACAATGTCAAATTGTCCACTACATAAGTCCAAATCTGCTGCAACCTATCCACCACAGTATCCACACCAGGACAGTCAGAAGACTCAACCTGCCCTGAAGAGAAATGAGGATGGAAACCAAAATTGCAGAAAAACGGCAAAACCAAAGTAGCCGAGCTGGCCCGATTATTAAGGGCGAACTCAGCCAAAGGCAAAAAGGACACCCAATCATCCTGATCAGCAGAAACAAAACATCTCAGATATGTTTCCAAGGTCTGATTGGTTCGTCCAGTCTGGCCACTTGTCTGAGGATGGAAAGCCGAAGAAAAAGACAAATCAATGCCCATCCTAGCACAAAAGACTCGCCAAAACCTCGAAACAAACTGGGAACCTCTGTCAGAAACGATGTTCTCCGGAATGCCATGTAAACGAACCACATGCTGGAAGAACAATGGCACCAAATCAGAGGAGGAAGGCAATTTAGACAAAGGTACCAAATGGACCATCTTAGAGAAGCGATCACAAACCACCCAAATGACCGACATTTTTTGAGAGACGGGGAGATCCGAAATAAAATCCATAGAGATATGTGTCCAGGGCCTCTTTGGGACTGGCAAGGGCAAAAGCAACCCACTGGCACGAGAACAGCAGGGCTTAGACCGAGCACAAATCCCACAGGACTGCACAAACGAACGCACATCCCGTGACAGAGACGGCCACCAAAAGGATCTGGCCACCAAATCTCTGGTACCAAAGATTCCAGGATGACCAGCCAACACCGAACAATGAACCTCAGAGATAACTCTACTCGTCCATTTATCAGGAACAAACAGTTTCTCCGCTGGGCAACGGTCAGGTCTATTAGCCTGAAATTTTTGCAGCACCCGCCGCAAATCAGGGGAGATGGCAGACAAAATTACCCCCTCTTTGAGAATTCCCACCAGCTCAGGCAAACCCAGAGACAGGGCATCCGCCTTCACATTTTTAGAGCCCGGAAGGTACGAAACCACAAAGTCAAAACGGGAGAAAAACAGCGACCAACGAGCCTGTCTTGGATTCAACCATTTGGCAGACTCGAGATAAGTCAAGTTCTTGTGATCAGTCAAGACCACCACGCGATGCTTAGCTCCTTCAAGCCAATGACGCCAATCCTCGAATGCCCACTTCATGGCCAGCAACTCTCGATTGCCAACATCATAATTACGCTCAGCAGGTGAAAACTTCCTGGAAAAGAAGGCGCATGGTTTCATCACCGAGCCATCAGAACTTCTTTGTGACAAAACAGCCCCTGCTCCAATCTCAGAAGCATCAACCTCGACTGGAACGGGAGCGAAACATCTGGTTGGCACAACACAGGGGCAGAAGAAAAACGACGCTTCAACTCTTGAAAAGCTTCCACAGCAGCAGAAGACCAATTGACCACATCAGCACCCTTCTTGGTTAAATCAGTCAACGGTTTAGCAATACTAGAAAAATTATTGATGAAGCGACGATAAAAATTAGCAAAGCCCAGGAACTTTTGCAGACTCTTCAGAGATGTCGGCTGAGTCCAATCATAAATGGCCTGAACTTTAATAGGGTCCATCTCGATAGTAGAAGGGAAAAAAATGAAACCCAAAAATGAAACCTTCTGAACACCAAAGAGACACTTTGACCCCTTCACAAACAAAGAATTCGCACGCAGGACCCGAAACACCATTCTGACCTGCTTCACGTGAGACTCCCAATCATCCGAGAAGACCAAAATATCATCCAAGTATACAATCAGGAATTTATCCAGGTACTCTCGGAAGATGTCATGCATAAAGGACTGAAACACTGATGGAGCATTAGAAAGGCCGAATGGCATAACCAGGTACTCAAAATGGCCCTCGGGCGTATTAAATGCTGTTTTCCATTCATCGCCCTGTTTAATACGCACAAGATTATACGCACCACGAAGATCTATCTTGGTGAACCAACTAGCCCCCTTAATCCGAGCAAACAAATCAGACAGCAGCGGCAAGGGGTACTGAAATTTGACCGTGATTTTATTTAGAAGGCGGTAATCAATACAAGGTCTCAACGAACCATCCTTCTTGGCCACAAAAAAGAACCCTGCCCTCAATGGCAACGACGAGGGGCGAATATGACCCTTCTCCAAGGATTCCTTTACGTAACTCCGCATAGCGGCGTGCTCAGGTACAGACAAATTAAACAGTCGACCTTTAGGAAACTTACTACCAGGAATCAAATCGATAGCACAATCACAATCCCTATGCGGAGGTAGGGCACTGGAACAAAATAGAAGAGAAAATCCAGCTTCCAAAAATATCCAATTTATTAAAGTTAAAATCCAAGGTCCAAAAACATGGTTCACAGGAGAGGAGATAGCAGCATGCTACACGTTTCGAACACTAGGTTCTTTGAAAAAGAACCTAGTGTTCGAAACGTGTAGCATGCTGCTATCTCCTCTCCTGTGAACCATGTTTTTGGACCTTGGATTTTAACTTTAATAAATTGGATATTTTTGGAAGCTGGATTTTCTCTTCTATTTTGTTCTATTGTTTCACGTGAAGATTGCACGGCATCCGGGCTTCCCCCACAACAAATGCCTAGTAGGTGAGCTGGTTTCTCTCCATTTTTTTTTTTTTTTCCTTTTGTGGTAGGGCACTGGACTTGGGCTCATCAAATACATCCCGGTAATCTGACAAGAACTCTGGGACCTCAGAAGGGGTGGATGATGAAATAGACAGAAATGGAACATTACCATGTACCCCCTGACGACCCCAGCTGGACACAGACATTGATTTCCAATCCAATACTGGGTTATGGACTTGTAGCCATGGCAACCCCAACACGACCACATCATGCAGATTCTGCAACACCAAAAAGCGAATATCCTCCTGATGCGCAGGAGCCATGCACATGGTCAGTTGGGTCCAATACTGAGGCTTATTCTTGGCCAAAGGCGTAGCATCAATTCCTCTCAATGGAATAGGATGCTGCAAGGGCTCCAAGAAAAACCCACAGCGCCTAGCAAACTCCAAGTCCATCAAATTCAGGGCAGCGCCAGAATCCACAAATGCCATAACAGAAAAGGATGACAAAGAGCAGATCAAAGTAACGGACAAAAGAAATTTCGACTGTACCGTACCAATGGTGGCAGACCTAACGAAACGCTTAATGCGCTTAGGACAATCAGAGATAGCATGAGTGGAATCACCGCAGTAAAAACACAGCCCATTCCGTCGTCTGTGTTCTTGCCGTTCAGCTCTGGTCAAAGTCCTATTACATTGCATAGGCTCAGATATATGCTCAGGTAATACCGCCAAATGGTGCACAGTTTTACGCTCACGCAAGCGTCGATCGATCTGAATGGCCAAAGACATAGACTCATTCAGACCAGCAGGCATAGGAAATCCCACCATGACATCCTTAAGGGCTTCAGAGAGACCCTTTCTGAAAATTGCTGCCAGAGCACATTCATTCCATTGAGTGAGCACAGACCACTTCCTAAATTTCTGACAATATATCTCTACCTCATCCTGACCCTGACACAGAGCCAGCAAGATTTTCTCTGCCTGATCCACTGAATTAGGTTCATCATAAAGCAACCCGAGCGCCAGAAAAAACGCATCAATATCACATAATGCAGGATCTCCTGGCGCAAGGCAAAATGCCCAGTCTTGAGGGTCGCCACGTAATAAAGAAATAATGATATTTATTTGTTGAACTGGGTCACCAGAGGAGCGGGGTTTCAAAGCCAGAAATAGTTTACAATTATTTTTGAAATTCAGAAACTTAGCTCTATCTCCAGAAAATAACTCAGGAATAGGAATTTTAGGTTCTAACATAGGATTCTGAACCACTAAATCTTGAATGTTCTGTACACTTATAGCGAGATTATCCATCACAGAGGACAGACCTTGAATGTCCATGTCTACACCTGTGTTCTGAACCCCCCTGATGTAATGGGGAAAAGAAAGACAAAACTGTTGTGAATTCTGTGGCTGAATTCACTCCTGTGGTCACAAGTGGTACTGCAGCTTCTGAGCTTCCTCCCTCAGGTGTTCTGGTGAGCTCGTTGGCTGCTTTGTTATTTAACTCCACCTGATTCTGTCTTCCTTGCTCCTTGTCTATGTTCCAGTGTTGGATCTGAGCTTCTGGATCTTTCCTGTGGCCTGCTGCTCTGCTTAGATAAGTGCTTCTTTGCTTTTGTTGCTACTTTTTCTGTCCAGCTTGTTAATTCGTTTTGCTGGAAGCTCTGAGACGCAAAGGGTGTACCGCCGTGCCGTTAGTTCGGCACGGTGGGTCTTTTTGCCCCCTTTGCGTGGTTTTTTGCTTTAGGGTTTTTTGTAGACTGCAATGTTCTCTTTGCTATCCTCGCTCTATCTAGAATATCGGGCCTCACTTTGCTGCATCTATTTCATCCCTACGTTTGTCTTTTCATCTTGCTAACAGTCATTATATGTGGGGGGCTGCCTTTTCCTTTGGGGTATTTCTCTGAGGCAAGTCAGGCTTGTTTTTCTATCTTCAGGCTAGTCAGCTCCTCAGGCTGTGCCGAGTTGCATAGGTAGTGTCAGGCGCAATCCACAGCTGCCTTTAGTTGTGTTTAGGATAGGTTCAGGTATTGCGGTCTACAGAGATTCCACGTCTCAGAGCTCGTTCTATTGTTTTTTGGGTTATTGTCAGATCACTGTATGTGCTCTGATTGCTGGCACACTGTGTCACTGGATTGCCTACATAACAGTACAAGGAGCCAACCTAATGATTCTCAATAGAGGGAAAAAAGAAGTTCTGACATCATTTTTTTTTCTCAGCTCTGTGTTCAGTCTTTTTTTTCCCCTAGACATTTGGGTGTTTCAGGACACAGGTGTGGACATGGATATTCAGGGTCTGTGCTCTTCAATGGATAATCTCGTTACAAATGTACAAAGGATTCAAGATACTATTGATCAGAAATCTATGTTAGAACCAAGAATTCCTATTCCTGATTTGTTTTTTGGTGATAGAACTAAGTTTCTTAATTTCAAAAATAATTGTAAGCTATTTCTGGCCTTGAAACCTCATTCTTCTGGTAATCCTATTCAACAGGTTTTGATTATTATTTCTTTTTTGCGCGGCGACCCTCAGGACTGGGCATTTTCTCTTGCGCCAGGAGACCCTGCATTGAGTAATGTCAATGCGTTTTTCCTGGCGCTCGGATTACTTTACGATGAGCCTAATTCAGTGGATCAGGCTGAGAAAAATTTGCTGGCTTTGTGCCAGGGCCAGGATGATATAGAAGTATATTGTCAGAAATTTAGGAAGTGGTCAGTACTCACTCTGTGGAATGAATCTGCGCTGGCAGCTTTGTTCAGAAAGGGTCTCTCTGAGGCTCTTAAGGATGTCATGGTGGGTTTTCCTATGCCTACTGGTTTGAATGAGTCTATGTCTTTGGCCATTCAGATCGGTCGACGCTTGCGCGAGCGTAAATCTGTGCACCATTTGGCGGTATTGTCTAAGATTAAACCTGAGCCTATGCAGTGCGATAGGACTATGACCAGAGTTGAACGGCAAGAACACAGACGTCTGAATGGTCTGTGTTTCTACTGTGGTGATTCCACTCATGATATTTCTGATTGTCCTAAGCGCACTAAGCGGTTCGATAGGTCTGCCGTCATTGGTACTGTACAATCCAAATTCCTTCTGTCCATTACCTTGATATGCTCTTTGTCATCGTATTCTGTCATGGCGTTTGTGGATTCAGGCGCTGCCCTGAATCTGATGGATTTGGATTATGCTAAACGTTGTGGGTTTTTCTTGGAGCCTTTGCGGTGTCCTATTCCATTGAGAGGAATTGATGCTACACCTTTGGCCAAGAATAAACCTCAGTACTGGACCCAGCTGACCATGTGCATGGCTCCTGCACATCAGGAAGTTATTCGCTTTCTGGTGCTACATAATCTGCATGATGTGGTCGTGTTGGGGTTGCCATGGCTGCAAACCCATAATCCAGTATTGGATTGGAACTCTATGTCGGTATCCAGCTGGGGTTGTCAGGGGGTTCATGGTGATGTTCCATTTTTGTCTATTTCGTCATCCACTCCTTCTGAGGTCCCAGAGTTCTTGTCTGATTATCAGGATGTATTTGAAGAGCCCAAGTCCGATGCCCTACCTCCGCATAGGGATTGTGATTGTGCTATCAATTTGATTCCTGGTAGTAAAATCCCAAAAGGTCGATTATTTAATTTATCCGTGCCTGAACACGCCGCTATGCGCAGTTATGTGAAGGAATCCATGGATAAGGGACATATTCGCCCATCGTCATCACCACTGGGAGCAGGGTTCTTTTTTGTAGCCAAGAAGGATGGTTCGCTGAGACCGTGTATTGATTACCGCCTTCTTAATAAAATCACTGTTAAATTTCAGTATCCCTTGCCATTGTTATCTGACTTGTTTGCTCGGATTAAGGGGGCTAGTTGGTTCACTAAGATAGATCTTCGTGGTGCGTATAATCTGGTGAGAATCAGGCAAGGAGATGAATGGAAAACTGCATTTAATACGCCCGAGGGTCATTTTGAGTATCTAGTGATGCCGTTCGGACTTGCCAATGCTCCATCTGTGTTTCAGTCTTTTATGCATGACATCTTCCGTGAGTATCTGGATAAATTCCTGATTGTTTACTTGGATGACATTTTGATCTTCTCAGATGATTGGGACTCTCATGTGAAGCAGGTCAGAATGGTTTTCCAGGTCCTGCGTGCTAATTCTTTGTTTGTGAAGGGATCAAAGTGTCTCTTCGGTGTGCAGAAAGTTTCATTTTTGGGGTTCATCTTTTCCCCTTCTACTATCGAGATGGATCCGGTTAAGGTCCAAGCCATCCAGGATTGGACTCAGCCGACATCTCTGAAAAGTCTGCAAAAGTTCCTGGGCTTTGCTAATTTTTATCGTCGCTTCATCTGTAATTTTTCTAGCATTGCCAAACCATTGACCGATTTGACCAAGAAGGGTGCTGATTTGGTTAATTGGTCTTCTGCTGCTGTGGAAGCTTTTCAGGAGTTGAAGCGTCGTTTTTGTTCTGCCCCTGTGTTGTGTCAACCAGATGTTTCTCTTCCGTTCCAGGTCGAGGTTGATGCTTCTGAGATTGGAGCAGGGGCGGTTTTGTCACAGAGAGGTTCTGGTTGCTCAGTGTTGAAACCATGTGCTTTCTTTTCCAGGAAGTTTTCGGCTGCTGAGCGTAATTATGATGTGGGCAACCAAGAGTTGCTGGCCATGAAGTGGGCATTCGAGGAATGGCGTCATTGGCTTGAAGGAGCTAAGCATCGCGTGGTGGTATTGACTGATCATAAGAACCTTACTTATCTCGAGTCTGCCAAGCGCTTGAATCCTAGACAGGTCCGTTGGTCGTTATTTTTTGCCCGCTTCGATTTTGTGATTTCGTACCTTCCGGGCTCTAAAAATGTGAAGGCGGATGCTCTGTCTAGGAGTTTTGTGCCCGACTCTCCGGGTTCATCTGAGCCGGCGAGTATCCTCAACGAAGGAGTCATTGTGTCTGCCATCTCCCCTGATTTGCGGCGAGTGTTGCAAAAATTTCAGGCGAATAAACCTGATCGTTGTCCAGCGGAGAAACTGTTCGTCCCTGATAGGTGGACAAGTAAAGTTATCTCTGAACTTCATTGTTCGGTGTTGGCTGGTCATCCTGGAATCTTTGGTACCAGAGAGTTAGTGGCTAGATCCTTCTGGTGGCCATCTCTGTCACGGGATGTACGTACTTTTGTGCAGTCCTGTGGGATTTGTGCTATGGCTAAGCCCTGCTGTTCACGTGCCAGTGGGTTGCTTTTGCCCTTGCCGGTCCCAAAGAGGCCTTGGACACATATTTCGATGGATTTCATTTCTGACCTTCCCGTTTCTCAAAAGATGTCAGTCATTTGGGTGGTCTGTGATCGCTTTTCTAAAATGGTCCATCTGGTGCCCTTGGTTAAATTGCCTTCCTCCTCTGATTTGGTGCCTTTGTTCTTCCAGCATGTGGTTCGTTTGCATGGCATTCCTGAGAATATTGTTTCTGACAGAGGTTCCCAGTTTGTTTCAAGGTTTTGGCGAGCCTTTTGTGGTAGGATGGGCATTGACCTATCTTTTTCCTCGGCTTTCCATCCTCAGACTAATGGCCAGACCGAACGAACCAATCAGACCTTGGAAACATATCTGAGATGTTTTGTTTCTGCAGACCAGGATGATTGGGTGTCCTTTTTGCCGTTGGCTGAGTTCGCCCTTAATAATCGGGCCAGCTCGGCTACCTTGGTCTCTCCATTTTTCTGCAATTCTGGGTTCCATCCTCGTTTCTCTTCAGGACAGGTTGAGTCTTCGGACTGTCCTGGTGTGGATTCTGTGGTGGACAGGTTGCAGCAGATCTGGACTCAGGTAGTGGACAATTTGACCTTGTCCCAGGAGAAGGCTCAACTTTTCGCTAATCGCAGACACCGTGTGGGTCCCCGACTTCGTGTTGGGGATCTGGTTTGGTTATCTTCTCGTCATATTCCTATGAAGGTTTCCTCTCCTAAATTTAAACCTCGTTTTATTGGTCCGTATAGGATTTCTGAGATTCTCAATCCTGTGTCTTTTCGTCTGACCCTCCCAGACTCCTTTTCCATACATAATGTATTCCATAGGTCGTTGTTGCGGAGATACGTGGCACCTATGGTTCCATCTGTTGAGCCTCCTGCCCCGGTTTTGGTGGAGGGGGAATTGGAGTATATTGTGGAGAAAATTTTGGATTCTCGTGTTTCTAGACGGAAACTCCAGTATCTGATTAAATGGAAGGGTTATGCTCAGGAAGATAATTCCTGGGTTTTTGCCTCTGATGTCCATGCTCCAGATCTTGTTCGTGCCTTTCATGTGGCTCATCCTGGTCGGCCTGGGGGCTCTGGTGAGGGTTCGGTGACCCCTCCTCAAGGGGGGGTACTGTTGTGAATTCTGTGGCTGAATTCACTCCTGTGGTCACAAGTGGTACTGCAGCTTCTGAGCTTCCTCCCTCAGGTGTTCTGGTGAGCTCGTTGGCTGCTTTGTTATTTAACTCCACCTGATTCTGTCTTCCTTGCTCCTTGTCTATGTTCCAGTGTTGGATCTGAGCTTCTGGATCTTTCCTGTGGCCTGCTGCTCTGCTTAGATAAGTGCTTCTTTGCTTTTGTTGCTACTTTTTCTGTCCAGCTTGTTAATTCGTTTTGCTGGAAGCTCTGAGACGCAAAGGGTGTACCGCCGTGCCGTTAGTTCGGCACGGTGGGTCTTTTTGCCCCCTTTGCGTGGTTTTTTGCTTTAGGGTTTTTTGTAGACTGCAAAGTTCTCTTTGCTATCCTCGCTCTATCTAGAATATCGGGCCTCACTTTGCTGAATCTATTTCATCCCTACATTTGTCTTTTCATCTTGCTAACAGTCATTATATGTGGGGGGCTGCCTTTTCCTTTGGGGTATTTCTCTGAGGCAAGTCAGGCTTGTTTTTCTATCTTCAGGCTAGTCAGCTCCTCAGGCTGTGCCGAGTTGCATAGGTAGTGTCAGGCGCAATCCACAGCTGCCTTTAGTTGTGTTTAGGATAGGTTCAGGTATTGCGGTCTACAGAGATTCCACGTCTCAGAGCTCGTTCTATTGTTTTTTGGGTTATTGTCAGATCACTGTATGTGCTCTGATTGCTGGCACACTGTGTCACTGGATTGCCTACATAACACAAAACACAGTGCAAAGAAAAAAAAATGGTCTCAGAACTTCTCTTTTCCCTCTATTGAGAAGCATTAGTACTTTGGGCCTCCAGTACTGTTATGAACAGGTGATTCAGAACCACAATGGACCTGGTGGTTACGAGCACAGAAAATGACCTGATAGTTGCTAATCACATAGGACGAGCTCTGAGACGTGGGAACTCTGCTGACCGCAATCCCTAATCCTATCACACCACACTAGAGGTAGCCGTGGAGCGCTCCTGACCAGACCTAGGCGCCTCGGGCACAGCCTGAGAAACTAGCTAGCCCTGAAGATAGAAAAATAAGCCTACCTTGCCTCAGAGAAATTCCCCAAAGGAAAAGGCAGCCCCCCACATATAATGACTGTGAGCAAAGATGAAAACACAAACACAGAGATGAAATAGATTTTAGCAAAGTGAGGCCCGACTTACTAAATAGACCGAGGATAGGAAAGATAGCTTTGCGGTCAGCACAAAAACCTACAAACAACCACGCAGAGGGCGCAAAAAGACCCTCCGCACCGACTAACGGTACGGAGGTGCTTCCTCTGCGTCCCAGAGCTTCCAGCAAGCAAGACAAACCACTATAGCAAGCTGGACAGAAAAAATAGCAAACAAAAGTAACACAAGCAGAACTTAGCTTATGCAGGACAGACAGGCCACAAGAACGATCCAGGAGAGAGCAAGACCAATACTGGAACATTGACTGGAGGCCAGGAACAAAGAACTAGGTGGAGTTAAATAGAGCAGCACCTAACGACTTAACCTCGTCACCTGAGGAAGGAAACTCAGAAGCCGCAGCCCCACTCACATCCACCAGAGGAAGCTCATAGACAGAACCAGCCGAAGTACCACTCATGACCACAGGAGGGCGCTTGACCACAGAATTCACAACACTTGGGCTCATCAAATACATCCTGGAAATCCGACAAAAACTCAGGGACCTCAGAAGAGGGGGAAGAGGAAATTGACATCAAAGGAACGTCACTATGTACCCCTTGACAACCCCAACTAGTCACAGTCATAGTTTTCCAATCCAGCACCGGATTATGTTCCTGTAACCATGGAAAACCCAGTACAACAACATCATGCAGGTTATGCAACACCAGAAAACGGCAATCTTCCTGATGTGCTGGGGCCGTGTACATAGTCATCTGCGTCCAGTACTGAGGTTTATCCTTGGCCAAGGGTGTAGCATCAATACCCCGCAAAGGAATAGGGCTCTGCAAAGGCTGCAAGGAAAAACCACAGCGCCTGGCGAATTCTAAGTCCATTAAGTTCAGGGCAGCACCTGAATCCACAAATGCCATGACAGAAAAGGATGACAATGAGCAAATCAGGGTCACATATAAGAGAAATTTAGGCTGTATAGTACTAATGGTAACAGACCTAGCGACTCTCTTAGTACGCTTAGGGCAATCAGAGATAATATGAGTAGAATCACCACAGTAAAAACACAGCCTATTCTGACATCTGAATTCCTGCCATTCTGTTCTAGTCAAAATCCTATCACATTGCATAGGTTCAGGACTCTGCACCGAGGACACTGCCATATGGTGCACAGCTTTGCGCTCGCGCAGACGCCGATCAATCTGAATAGCTAGAGACATAGATTCACTCAAACTGGCAGGCGTAGGAAAGCCCACCATAACATCTTTAAGGGCTACAGAAAGACATTTTCTGAAAATAGCAGCCAGAGCCTCCTCATTCCATTTAGTGAGCACAGACCATTTTCTAAATTTCTGGCAGTATAATTCTGCCGCTTCCTGACCTTGACACAAGGCCAACAGGGTTTTTTCTGCATGATCCACAGAATTAGGTTCGTCATACAATAATCCGAGCACTTGAAAAAATGCGTCTACATTCAATAATGCCGGATCCCCTGTTTCAAGAGAAAAGGCCCAGTCTTGAGGGTCACCACGCAGCAAGGATATGATGATTTTTACTTGCTGAATGGGATTACCTGAAGAACGGGGTTTCAAAGCAAAAAACAATTTGCAGTTATTTTTAAAGTTCAAAAACTTGGATCTGTCCCCAAAAAACAAATCAGGAGTAGGAATTCTAGGCTCTAAAGCCGGAGTCTGGACAACGTAGTCCTGGATACTCTGTACTCTTGCAGCAAGTTGATCCACACAAGAAAACAAACCCTGAACATCCATGCCAGAGCATATATCCTGAACCACCCAGATATCAAGAGGAAAAAAAAGACAAACCAGAGCACAGAAAAGAAAATGGTTCAGAACTTTCTTTTCCTTCTTTTGAGATGCATTTAATTCATTTTTGGCCACTTGTACTGTTATGATGCGGCGGTTTAGGAGCAACATGGAACGAGCTCTGAAGGAAGTGGTAACTGTACTGACCGCAGTCACTAAGCTCAACACAACACTAGAAGTAGCCGTGGGGTGCTCCTAACTCTCCCTAGGCACCTCGTCACCGCCTAAGAGCTAACTACCCCTAAAGATAGAAACAGGAAAACTATCTTGCCTCAGAGAAAATCCCCAAAGGATAGATTAGCCCCCCACAAATAATGACTGTGAGTGGAGAGGGAAAAGACATACACAGAATGAAACCAGGATGAGCACAGGAGGCCAGTCTATCTTGATAGATAGGACAGGATGGAATACTGTGCGGTCAGTATAAAACACTACAAAAATCCACGCAGAGTTTACTAAAAATCTCCACACCTGACTAAAGGTGTGGAGGGTAAATCTGCTTCCCAGAGCTTCCAACAAGACAGAATTAATTCATACTGATAACGCTGGACAAACATAGAAGCACAGAACGGATAAGTCCACAAACTGTGAACAGAAAAGAGCAAGCAAAAACTTAGCTTTGCTGAACTGGTCAGGATAACAGGGAACTCCAAAGAGATGTGAATCCAACCAGGAACCATTTACAAGTGGCACTGGCTGAAGGACAGAGCCAGGCATAAATAGCCGAGCAGAAAAGACGATCAGTGGAAGCATCTGAGGACAGCTAACTCCAAGGAGCAGCCATACCACTAGAAACCACAAAAGGGAGCCCAAGAGCAGAACTCACAAAAGTGCCACTTACAACCACCGGAGGGAGCCCAAGAGCGGAATTCACAACAGTGTAGGCCCTACTTCCCAAGGACGGAACAGTACGTCCAGCGCGATCGGCCGCTCTCATGGAGGGAGCGCGGCCTATCGCAGCTGACATCCGGCACTAAGTTCCAGGAGCAGTCACGGACCGCCCCCGGCACATTACCCCCGGCACACCACGATCAAACATGATCACGATGTGCCGGCGGTGCAGGGAAGCATCGCGCAGGGAGGGGGCTCCCTGCGGGCTTCCCTGAGCCCCCCGCAGCAACGCGATGTGATCGCGTTGCTGCGAGGGTCTCCATACTTCCCTCCCTGCTCCAGGCCCGGATCCAAGATGGCCGCGGCATCCGGGTCCTGCAGGGAGGGAGGTGGCTTCACAGAGCCTGCTCAGAGCAGGCACTGTGAAGCATGCAGTGCTGCAAGTCAGATCGGTGATCTGACAGAGTGCTGTGCACTCTGTCAGATCACTGATCTGTGATGTCCCCACCTGGAACAAAGTAAAAAAGTAAAAAAAAAATTTTTCCAAATGTGTAAAAAAAAAATTAAAAAAAATATTCCTAAATAATGAAAAAAAAAATTATATTCCCATAAATTCATTTCTTTATCTAAATAAAAAAAAACAAAACAATAAAAGTACACATATTTAGTATCGCCGCGTCCGTAACGACTCCACCTATAAAACTATATCGCTAGTTAACCCCTTCAGTAAACTTCGTAAGGCAAAAAAAAATCGAGGCAAAAAACAACGCATTATTATCATACCGCCGAACAAAAAGTGGAATAACACGCGATCAAAAAGACAGATATAAATAACCATGGTACCACTGAAAGCATCATCTTGTCCCGCAAAAAACGAGCCACAATACAGCATCATCAGCAAAAAAATAAAAAAGTTATAGTCCTGAGTAGGGTTGAGCGAAACGGGTCGAAAATTTTCAAAAGTCGCCGACTTTTGGCAAGGTCGGGTTTCATGAAACCCGACCCGACCCCTGTGTGGGGTCGGCCATGAAGTCGGCGATCTTTTGAATCTGGAATCGGAATTCCGATACCGATTTCCGATATGCTTAAGATATCGGGAATTAATATCGGAATTCAGATTTAAGTGTAAAATAAAGAATTAAAATAAAAAATATCGCAATACTTACCCTCTGACGCGCCCTGGTACTAACCGGGAACCTTCCTTCCTTAGAATCAGCCTTCCAGGACCTTGCGGTGACGTCGCGGCTTGTGATTGGTCGCGCGGCCGCCCATGTGACCGCTCGCGCGACCAATCAGAAGCCGTGACGTCACCGAAGGTCCTTCAAGCGCTGATTCTTAGGAAGGAAGGCTGTCGGAAAGAAGCAGGGCACGTCCGAGGGCGAGTATATACCTAATAGGAATATACTCACCCTCGGACGCGCCCTGCTTCTTTCCGGCAGCCTTCCTTCCTAAGAATCAGCGCTTGCAGGACCTTCGGTGACGTCGCGGTGACGTCACGGCTTCTGATTGGTCGCGCGAGAGGTCACATGGGCGGCCGCGCGACCAATCACAAGCCGCGACGTCACCGCAACGTCACCGCAAGGTCCTGGAAGGCTGATTCTAAGGAAGGAAGGTTCCCAGTTAGTACCAGGGCGCGTCAGAGGGTAAGTATTGCAATATTTTTTATTTTAATTCTTTATTTTACACTAAAATATGTATCGCAGGGCCTGAAGGAGAGTTTCCGCTCCTTCAGACCCTGGGAACCATGGAAACCCAATGCACTGCATTGGGTTTCGGCGGACAACGACTTTTTTATAGGATCGGCCGATTTCACTCGACCCGACCTTTGAAAAAGTCGGGTTTCGTGAAACCCGACCCGATCCTATAAAAGTAAAAGTCGCTCAACCCTAGTCCTGAGAATAAAGTGATGCCAAAATAATAATTTTTTCTATAAAATAGTTTTCATCGTATAAAAGCGCCAAAACATAAAAAAAGATATACGGTAAATGAGGTGTCGCTGTAATCGTATTCACCCAAAGAATAAAACTGCTTTATCCATTTTACCAAACGCAGAACGGTATAAACGCCTCCCCAAAAGAAATTCATGAATAGCTGGTTTTTGGTCATTCTGCCTCACAAAAATCTTAATAAAAAGCGATCAAAAAATGTCTCGTGCCCGAATATGTTACCAATAAAAACGTCAACTTGTCCCGCAAAAAACAAGACCTCACATGACTCTGTGGACCAAAATATGGAAAAATTATAGCTCTCAAAATGTGGTAACGCAAAAAATATTTTTTGCAATAAAAAGCGTCTTTTAGTGTGTGACGGCTGCCAATCATAAAAATCCGCTGAAAAACCTGCTATAAAAGTAAATCAAACCCCACTTCATCACCCCCCTAGTTAGGGAAAAATTAAAAAATTTAAAAAATGTATTTATTTCCATTCTCCCTAGGGCTAGGGTTAGGGTTAGGGTTAGAACTAGGGTTAGGGTTAGGGCTAGGGTTAGGGTTAGGGTTAGGGCTAGGGTTAGGGCTAGGGTTGCGGCTAGGGTTAGGGTTAGGGCTAGGGTTGGGGCTAGGGTTAGGGTTAGGGCTAGGGTTAGGGCTAAGGTTAGGGCTAGGGTTAGGGTTAGGGTTGGGGCTAGGGTTAAGGCTACAGTTAGGGTTGGGGCTAAAGTTAGGGTTAGGGTTTGGATTACATTTACGGTTGGGAATAGGGTTGGGATTAGGGTTAGGGGTGAGTCTGGATTAGAGGTGTGGTTAGGGTTACCGTTAGGATTAGGGTTAGGGGTGTGTTTGGATTAGTGTTTCAGTTATAATTGGTGGGTTTCCACTGTTTAGGCACATCAGGGGCTCTCCAAATGCGACATGGCGTCCGATCTCAATTCCAGCCAATTCTGCATTGAAAAAGTAAAACAGTGCTCCTTCCCTTCCGAGCTCTCCCGTGTGCCCAAACAGGGGTTTACCCCAACATATGGGGTATCAGCGTACTCAGGAGAAATTGGACAACAACTTTTGGGGTCCAATTTCTCCTGTTACTCTTGGGAAAATACAAAACTGGGGGCTAAAAAATAATTTTTGTGGGAAAAAAAGGATTTTTTATTTTCACGGCTCTGCGATATAAACTGTAGTGAAACACTTGGGGGTTCAAAGTTCTCACAACACATCTAGATACGTTCCTTGGGGATCTAGTTTCCAATATGGGGTCACTTGTGGGGGGTTTCTACTGTTTAGGTACATATGGGGCTCTGCAAATGCAATGTGACGCCTGCAGACCAATCCATCTAAGTCTGCATTCCAAATGATGCTCCTTCCCTTCCGAGCTCTGCCATGCGCTCAAACGGTGGTTCCCCCCCCCCCCCCCCCCCCACATATCGGGTATCAGCGTACTCAGGACAAATTGGACAACAATATTTAGGGTCCAATTTCTCCTGTTACCTTTGGAAAAATACAAAATTGGGGGCTAAAAAATAATTTTTGTGGAAAAAAAAATATTTTTTATTTGTGCGGCTCTGCGTTATAAACTGTAGTGAAACACTTGGGGGTTCAAAGCTCTCACAACACATCTAGCTGAGTTCCTTAGGAGGTCTAGTTTCCAAAATGGTGTCACTTGTGGGGGGTTTCTACTGTTTAGGTACATTAGGGGCTCTGCAAACTCAATGTGACGCCTGCAGACCATTCCATCTAAGTCTGCATTCCAAATGGCGCTCCTTCCCTTCCAAAGCCCTCCCATGTGCCCAAATGGTGGTTCCCCCCCACATATGGGGTGCCAGCGCACTCAGGAGAAATTGGACAACAACTTTTGGGGTCCAGTTTCTCCTGTTACCCTCGGGAAAATACAAAACTGGGGGCTAAAAAATAATTTTTGTGGGAAAAAATGTTTGTTTTATTTTTACGGCTCTGCATTATAAACTTCTGTGAAGCCCTTGGTGGGTCAAAGTGCTCACCACACATCTAGATAAGTTCCTTAGTGGGTCTACTTTCCAAAATGGTGTCACTTGTGGGGGGTTTCAATGTTTAGGCACATCAGTGGCTCTCCAAACGCAACATGGCGTCCCATCTCAATTCCTGTCAATTTTGCATTGAAAAGTGAAACGGCACTCCTTCCCTTCCGAGCTCTCCCATGCGCCCAAACAGTGGTTTACACCCACATATGGGGTATCAGCGTACTCAGGACAAATTGTACAACAACTTTTGGGGTCCAATTTCTTCTCTTACTCTTGAGAAAATAAAAAATTGGGGGCGAAAAGATAATTTTTGTGAAAAAAAAATTATTTTTTATTTTTACGGTTCTGCATTATAAACTTCTGTGAAGCACTTGGTGGGTCAAAGTGCTCACTACACCTCTAGATAAGTTCCTTACGGGGTCTAGTTTCCAAAATGGTGTAATTTGTGGGGGTTTTCAATGTTTAGGCACATCAGTGGCTCTCTAAACGCAACATGGCATCCCATCTCAATTCCAGTCAATTTTGCATTGAAAAGTCAAATGGCGCTCCTTCGCTTCCAAGCTCTGTCATGCGCCCAAACAGTGGTTTACCCCCACATATGGGGTATCGGTGTACTCAGGACAAATTGTGCAACAACGTTTGGGGTCCATTTTCTCCTGTTACCCTTGGTAAAATAAAATAAATTGGAGCTGAAGTAAATTTTTTGTGAAAAAAAGTTAAATGTTCATTTTTATTTAAACATTACAAAAATTCCTGTGAAACACCTGATGGGTTAATAAACTTCTTGATTGTGGTTTTGAGCACCTTGAGGGATGCAGTTTTTAGAATGGTGTCACACTTGGGTATTTTCAATCATATAGACCCCTCAAAATGACTTCAAATGAGATGTGGTCCCTTAAAAAAATGGTGTTGTAAAAATGAGAAATTGCTGGTCAACTTTTAACCCTTATAACTCCTTAACAAAAAAAATTTTTGGTTCCAAAATTGTGCTTATGTAAAGTAGACATGTGGGAAATGTTACTTATTAAGTATTTTGTGTGACATATCTCTGTTATTTAATTGCATAAAAATTCAAATTTGGAAAATTGCGAAATTTTTAAAATGTTCACCAAATTTCCATTTTTTTCACAAATAAACGCAGGTAATATCAAAGAAATTTTACCACTATCATGAAGTACAATATGTCTCGAGAAAACAATGTCAGAATCACCGGGATCCGTTGAAGCGTTCCAGAGTTATAACCTCATAAAGGGACAGTGGTCAGAATTGTAAAAATTGGCCCGGTCCATAACGTGCAAACCATCCTTGGGGGTAAAGGGGTTAAACTCAATCTCTTTCTTTGGAACCTGCTTGACAGCTCCTCAGTGTACCTCCTTGCTGCAGGTCTCAGTCAGTCTGGTTGAGCTGAGTTTGAATACACCTGGATTTATCAGTTATCTTACTATATAGTTGGATTCATAAAGTGCTCATTTCAATATCAGGATTATACAGCAATTCTGATAAGATTCTACAAAATGCTCCAGCCTCATCAGGTCTAACACATCTATCTAATAATGCATTTAGAATTTATATTATGATAACTGGTGTGAGATCTTCTTTAGAGACTCATGTTTCATATGTGAGTCTCAAAAAAAGATTGTTGGGGTAAATTTATTAAAGGGAATCTGTCACCACATTTGCCCTATCTAAACTACTAATATGGGCATACAGGCTATAGATTGCTGAAAACAGTCCTGTGTGTCTCATATCAGATTTGTTGTTGCTGAGAAAACATCTTTTATCACTTTATATAAATTACCTTTTCCAGGCTCTGGGGGAGGTGGTGCCTGGAAGATAACTCTGCCTTGTTTTAAATAGTAAGGGGTGTTACCACTGTGATGTGTAATGGTTACCAGTGTTTCCAGTATCATGTGCAATGGTTACCAGCGTTACCCCTGTGATGTGTAATGGCTGCTCTCTGCTTTCCTGATCTCACTGTAGAGCTGTGTGTGATTATAGCTGACACATCTGCAGTTTCCTCTTAGCTTCAGCTTCCATCTCACAGGAAAACAGGGTTGTAATATGGTTGCAAAACAGAAGACCTCAGAGAGCTGCAAAAAATGTGTTTGCAAGAAGACAAATTTAATTTCTCCTGTTCTGTGTTAGTTATTTGCATCACACTGATAACTCCCAAATGTAAAATAATCTCTGGGGGCAGAGTTATCTTCCAGGCACCATCCACCTCAAAGCCTGGAAGAGGTCACTTATATAAATTGATAAAAGATTATTTCTCACCATCAAAACATCTGATAATGGACACACAGGGAGGGCTGTTTTCAGCATTCTATTACCTGCATGCCCATATTAATAGTTTAGATAGGTCAAATGTGGTGACATAGTCCATTTAAAGGGTGCACGATTCTTAATAAATGTGATATTCTTTGGACTGCCATAAGGTCAGAAAATGAAATCGAAATGTGCTAAAAGCAGGAGTTAATTTGCATCAAAATTTGCACCATTCTCTTGCTTTAGACCTAATAAATCTATCTAAATGTTTATGGCCACACCTCCATAGTAAACCACAACCATTTGTGTAGCTAAAAACAAAATTACTAAATTAGTGTGTATCTTTGTACCATGTTAGGTAGGGGACACAGGGCAAAAACTGAGGACAAGGATGAATTCTCACTGCCACACAATAAGAGAAAAAAGAATGGATCTACCTGTGGCAAAACATTTTTGTATGCTGGATCACAGCACCATGGACATAAGATTACTTGTATTAAAGGGTAATTTCAAATCTCAGAGACAGAAGGGTCTGGGAGTATAAACTCATGATGACCTTTGACACTCTCAGTGCAGGAATGAATGTGTTGCATGGATTTATGTCTTTTTACATCAATTAAGGAATTTGCTCCTCTGACCTTGTGAGGGGCATCACAATGCAAAACCAGACCCCAATCAGAGGACAATAAAACATTCACACCCCTCACCTATGAACTGTTCCATTATTTATGGTCACAACTAGTGTTGAGCATTCCGATACTGCAAATATCGGGTATCGGCCGATATTCACTGTATCGGAATTCTGATACCGAGTTCCGATATCGGATACCGGAATCGGAAGTTCCCATAGTGCAATGATGCACTATAATGGAGTGTGGGCAGAGACTGCGTGTGTGCGGGCGGAGTCTGTGCGTGACCGTGGGGGTTCTGTGCGGGCCTGCCGGGGGTCTGTGCGTGCTTGCCGGGGGTCTTTGTGGGCTGCTGGGGATCTGTGCGAGCTGCCGGGACTCTGCGAGCTGCCGGGGGTCTGTGCATGTGTGCAGGCATCGTCCGATGGGACTACAAGTCCCATCAGATGATGCCTGCTACAGTGACCGTGATTGACACATTAGCCAATGATGGGACAGTAGTAGTCACATCATCCGGCTAATGTGTTGAATGTAAAAAAAAATACTACATACATACTACATACATACTACTTACATACATACTACATACATACATACTACATACTACATACTACATGCATACTACATACATACTACATACATACTACATACATACTACATACAATACATTCATACATTACATACAATACATACATATAGACATACAGTACATATAACATAGAGTACATACTTACCATCACTTGTAACTTTGTTCCCCGAAGCCAGTGTCATCTGTAAAAAATATATGAAAAAAACAAACAACCAATATACTCCCTGTCCGCATAAATCCATGAGTGTCCAACGACGATCTCCCGTGGAGAACGGCAGCATCAGCTGATGCAACTGCTCTCCAGGGGCTCCAGGAATCCAATGACGGGAGGAAGGTATCCTTCCACACTGTATTCCTCCGCCGCTGTAAAAAAAATAGTCCCAAGCCTCACTTTTGGCATTGCTGTGTGAGAAATTTTCCCACACAGCAATTGCCATAAAGTGAGACTTTGAACTATAGTAACCTCAGTGATGCACTGCAGGAACCATTGTCTTCTGTCAGTGTGTCCGTTTTTTTGTCCGTCACGTCTGCTTATTTCTACCACACATGCGCAGCCGAAACTCCGCCCCATCCTCTCCGGACTTCAGAATGGGCAGCGGATGCGTTGAAAAACTGCATCCGCTGCCCACGTCGTGCACAAATTTCACAACGTGCGTTGGTACGTTGGCCCAACGCATAGCGACGGACCAGTACCGACGCAAGTGTGAAAGAGGCCTTAAGGAGCGTTTAATTAAAAAAAAAATTGAAAAAATTGGCGTGGGCTCCCGCGCAATTTTCTGCACCAGAGGGGGAAAACCGATGGCCGGGGGCCAATATTTGTAGCCTGCTATGAATATCAGCCCACAGCTGTCTGAGTAGCCTTTACTGGCTGTTAAAATAGGGAGACCCCCCAAAAAATGACGTGGGGTCCCCCGATATATTATAGCCAGAAAGGCTATGCAGACAGCTGCGGGCTGATATTCATAGCATAGAGAGGGGCCATGGGTATTGGCCCCCCTGCTACAAATACCAGTCCGCAGCCGCCCCAGAAATGGTCTTCTGTAAGATACATCAATTCCGACACTTAGCCCCTCTCTTCCCACTCCCGTGTAGCGGTGGGATATGGGGTAATAAGGGGTTAATGTCACCTTGCTATTGTAAGGTGACATTAAGCCGGCTTAATAACGGAGAGGTGTCAATAAGACGCCTATTCATTATTAATCCAATAGTAATAAAGGGTTAATAAAACATACACACATTAGGAAAAAAATTATTTTAATATTCTTCATTTAACCATACTTACCATACTTCAGTGCCTGCAAAAAACATAAAATAATAAACCGTATACTACCTGTCCGCCGTAGTCCAATTAATAACGAGTGTCCCACGACGATCTCCCCTATAGAACAGTAACATCGGGTGATGTCACTGCTCTATAGGACCCTCAGTGACACACTGACAGGAGACAATGGCTCCTGCAGTGCATGACTGAGGTTACTATAGTTCAAAGTCTCACTATATGGCAATTGCTGTGTGGAAAATTTCTCACACAGCAATGCCAAAAGTGAGACTAGGGACTATTTTTTACAGCGGCGGAGGAATATAGTGCGGAAGGATACCTTCCTCCCGTCATTGTGTTCCTGGAGCCCCTGGTGAGCGGTGGCATCAGCTGATGCTGCAGTTCTTCATGGGAGATCGTCGTGGGACACTCGTGGATTTATGCGGACAGGGAGTATATTGGTTGTTTGTTATTTTAATATTTTTACAGGTGACACTGGCTTCGGGGATCAAAATGACAAGTAATGGTGAGTATTTACTTTGTTATATGTACTGTATGTCTATATGTATGTATTGTACGTAATATATGAATGTACTGTATATAGTATGTATGTAGTATGTATGTAGTATGTATGTATGTTGTATGTATGTAGTATGTATGTAGTATGTACTTTTTTTTTTTTTCATTCAACACATTAGCTGGATGATAGGACTACTACTGTCCCATCATTGGCTAATGTGTCAATCACTGTCACAGTAGCAGCATCATCCGATGGGAATTGTAGTCCCATCGGACGATGCCTGCACACACGCATAGACCCCCGGCAGCACGCACAGAGCCCCGGCAGCCTGCACAGAGCCCCGGCAGCCCACACAGAGCCCCGGCAGGCCCATACAGACCCCCAGCAAGCCCGCACAGACCCTCGGCAAGCCGCACAGACCCCCAGCAGGCCTGCACAGATCCCTGGCAGGCCCGCACAGACCCCGCCCGCACACACAGACACGCACAGTGTCCGCCCACGCACCGCCCACACTCTTCCCCCCTCCGGAACAGGATGTAGAAGGACAGAAAGGGCTTATTTACATTCCGATATTTGTGTCCCATTGACTTGCATTGGTATCGGGTATTGGTATCGGCAATATCCAATATTTTTTGGATATCGGCTGATCCAATCTGATACCGATACTTCTGGATATCGGAAGGTATCGCTCAACACTAGTCACAACTGTTTATCACTCTCCCATATTGGTTGTTCTATGCCTGATGAAGAGACCTGAGTGGTCTCGAAAGCTTGCAATTTGTTACCATCTTTTCTGTTAGCCCTTAAAAGGTATCAACCACTGTGGATTCTCAATTCTAAATATTTTTTCTAATTTTGTGCAAAATGTAGAGAAAATTTTTTGCCAAAAACTGTTATAAATGGATTAGTAAATGTGGCTGGTATTTTTAAAAGAAACTCCTATGATATAGGCTACATGCACAGTTTTGCTATGAGTATTAACCCAAATCAAAGAAGTCTTAGATTAGGAAAGCATGGCTGCTTTCTTCTAAAAATAGTTTCACTCCTTTGTAAGCTATTGCTTCTCAATCCTATTCCCTTGAATGGAGATGGGTTGAAATACCAAAAACTCCATGGACAAGTGTGGGACTGTTTTTTTTTCTTTTCTTTTTTTTTTAAGAAAGCAGCCATGTTTTTCCAATCTTTAATTTGAGTAAGGTGAAGTCAGTCAATAAAAATATACAGTACTAGATGGCAGCCCGATTCTAAAGAATCGGGAGTCTAGAATCCATATATACTTTATTTATTCAAATGTAAGAATAATACAATTAATAAATAATAGTAAGAAAGAACAAAAAATGGCTGCACTCACAGCTCTTGACAATTTTTGTTATTTAAGGTACAGTTACACAGGATCCATGAACATGCTTATGAGGGGAGGGATGAAAGACATCAGACGACAACTTTGCGTGTTGTGGCAAATGCCACAACAACGGTTCTTTGCTTAAGAACAATGTCAGGTAGTAGGAAAATACCCAGTTAATAATAGGCGATAGTTCTTTGCAGGAATGCAGATATTAATAAATAGGCAGTTTATATTGCAGAGAAATTGCTGGGCAATAATGGACAATGTCCTTATGTGGCAAATAATAGAGCAATATACCCAATGTGGCAAAGAAGAGGTTAATAAATGGCAGTCTCTCAGTATAACAGTCAGTGAATAATAGGCAGTATATGGAGAAAACACCAAACAAAAGTTCAAAATTGGTGTGAAAATGTCACTGAACCACTTCACAACTAAATATATATAGTTTTGGTAAATGGTATTATCATTTTTTTTACGAAATTCGGCAGGAGCTTGAAGAGCAATGTCACTGGGCCCGCCTCCACGCAGTAGAAACTTGCTGTGAGGTAAAAATTCAAAAATCACACCAAAATGGCGGGCGGAGTGTGTCACAGTACGGCACGTTTCTGATTGGTCGCTCGCAGCAGGCGGCAACCAATCAGACACTGGACACTGTTGACGTCACTTATCTCCGGACATTATCTCCGGACATTAGCTCCGGACAGGAAGTTGGCACAAATTGCAGGAAGTAGTATTCTAGGCAATTATATATTAGATATATAGGACCCAATTCATAAAGACTGGTGTTGTACATGCTAATCTTAACGAACAGCACCACTGGAGAAAGGCTAAGGCGAACCTTGGTCACATGACAGCTGTCGTGGACAAAGTTGTCGACTTGCTCTAGTCTAATATGTGCCTAATTAATTAAGAGGCATACGCCACTTAACCCTGCTGTTTTGTTCGCATTTACTATACACTTGTAGTGTTCTGGGTCACTATGACCCGGCTTATTAAACCTTGATTTTAGACACTCTAACTCCATTTTTTTAATACTTTTTGCTTACTAGACTGTTTGTGAACATGTTTGGTAGTAAAAAAAAAAAGAAAAATGAACTAGAAATCTTTTTTTTTTTGTTTTTATTCTGGAAAAACAGATCAATGAGCAAAACGAAAATAGAAAACTACACATATTTTGTAATAAAAAAAAACCTTTGTAAGTAAACAATAATAATAAAGTCTGAGAAAAAAACAGCTTCAAAAACAATAAGAGCTTCTATACTACATCAAAGCATACCAGTGCTCAATATCCAGCAATCTATCATGCTAAGTGTAGAGCAGTGTATCACACAGTAATAACACTAATTACATGTAATAAAATAAAATAAAAGTATTCCTTTACAATATACAATCTATCAATAGAATTGATTAGTAAAAGCATAACAAGCAACATACATGTAGAAAACAAAGATACTACCTGGAACAGAGATATCCTGGAACAGAGGTATGGACACAGCTGCTCTCCAAAGAAACTGAAAGGTAACATGTCTGGGCTAGCATATGTGTACTGATAAGAGCAGAGAAGATAAGAACCCTTCTGAAATCAAGCAGATAAGCCAGGAAGACAGACTTACTTTACAAAAAAAAACCTCTTAGACAGCGTGTTCTGAGCAGTCCGTTCTGCGCATAATATACACGTGTAGTGCACACCTAGTGATCTCTCCGGGTGCACTCTACATTTTAGAATAGACTGCGCACCAAAAATAATCAATATAAAGCCATTTTTATGGTGCGCAGATCTCAATGCATACCCCCGGTAGAGCACGTGTACGACCCCATTGAAATAATTTAGGAAATAAATCAATTGATATACAATAGTAGATGCAATAAATAGACCCAACTGAGGTTATAACTCCTTTATTTCACTGAAAATATGGCCTCACAGCTGTAAAAAACGATGTTGGGTCACTATGACCCGAACACAACAAGTCTAACTTTTTGCCTGTAGCAAAAAGTAAACGAAAAAAAAAAAAATACTCATAGGTAGGTCCCCCCAAATGAGGAAAAGTCAAGGAGTCTCAAGTTTTAGAGACTTACAGAAAAAAATCTACAGGGCCGCAAAAAGTCTGTTCGGGTCACTATGACCCGAACAGAACATCAGGGTTAATAAATTAAGTATATCTTACAAGCATTGTGTGCCACCGCTAGAGATGTACTTTGGTAGAGGACAGTGTTGCATTTATGACGAAAGTTATACAACTAAAGTAGAGTAACGTTTCATGAAATAGACGGGTGGGCATAGACATGTCCCATCCTGTCCACACTCTGTTCAGTTTGGAGATGCTGGTGGGGACTGATGTGAAAATGCCAATATTACCAACATTTTTAAACAAACATTTTGTGGCTCATTAAGGTGTTTTATGGTGGAAAACTTATAATATCTTTATGAAATGGGGTAATGAAGTTTCCCATTTGTTTTACTAATCTTGGCTCAGAGATTTTCCTTAGCACTTATTTTGCAACACATAAAAAAATTAGACTTAACAAATTCTGTCACCAGGGACCTCTAAAGATTAGTAGAATGAAACGTCATGGGATTGCAGTTGAACACTTGAAATACCTTGGTGAGGGCCACCATCAGGGCATTACTGCCCTTACTGCTGTATAGGGCCCAGTGAGAAGAAGTACAGAAGGTGGGCATGGACAAAGTCCGTTTCCCCCCTCTGTGCTTCTACTCCCCATGCCCCATGGTGTAATAAAGTGCTATGGTCCGCGGCACACCTCGGCAATGAGAGCTTATCCGGAGCTCCACAGCCATTAATCTTGAATGGTTGCACAGATTCAGCTCCCTTTACCTTTTCTGGAAGTCTGGTCAGGTCACGGCGCGTACGCGATGACATCATGGTGTACGTGCTGGCATGTATGAGCTCCACTGGCTGTTGCCAGAAGTGGAGATGCACCTGCAGGGGATCGTCAGTGAGGTAAGTGTGAAAAACTTTTTTTCCTTTATAAAATAAATTAAATGGGTGACGGGAACTGCAAATGATGAGGTGGTGGAGAGGGACTGCAAATGACGAAGTGAGTGGAGAGAGGGGGGACTGCAAATAATGAAGTGGGGGAGGGGGGCTATAAATGATGAAGTGGGGAGGGCGACTGCAAATTATGAAGTGAAGGTGAACTGCACATGATGAAGTGGGGGACTGCAAATGATGATGTGAGGGGGTGGAGGACTGCAAATAATGAACTGAGGTGGGGTTGGGGAATGCAAATGATGAAGTAGGGGGACTGCAAATGATGAAGTGAGGGGGATGGGGGCTGCAACTGCTTTCAGTATTATTTTGGATCAGGTAAATGCTATATAGTAGGGTTGAGCGAAACGGGTCGGCCATTTTCAGAAGTCGCCGACTTTTGGCAAAGTCGGGTTTCATGAAACCCGACCCGACCCCTGTGTGGGGTCGGCCATGAGGTCGGCGATCTTCTGAATCTGGTATCGGAATTCCGATCCCGAGTTCCGATATGTTTGCAATATCGGAAATCGGTATCGGAATCCATATTTAAGTGTAAAATAAAGAATTAAAATAAAAAATATACTCACCCTCGGAATATACTCACCCTCGGACGTGCCCCGCTTCTTTCCGGCAGCCTTCCTTCCTAAGAATCAGCGCTTGAAGGACCTTTGGTGACGTTGCGGCTTGTGATTGGTCGCGCGAGCGGTCACATGGGCGGTCGCGCGACCAATCACAAGCCGCGACGTCATCTAAGGCCCTTCACGCGCTGATTCTAAGGAAGGAAGGCTGCCGGTTAGTACCAGGGCGCGTCCGAGGGTGAGTATAGCAATATTTTTTATTTTTAATTCTTTATTTTACACTTAAATAAGGATCCCAGGGCCTGAAGGAGAGTTTCCTCTCCTTCAGACCCTGGGAACCATTGGAAACCCAATGCACTGCATTGGGTTTCGTGTTTCGGCCGACCCCGACTTTTTTATAGGATCGGCCGATTTCACTCAACCCGACTTTTGAAAAAGTCGGGTTTCGTGAAACCCGACCCGATCCTATAAAAGTAAAAGTCACTCAACCCTACTATATAGTATATCTTGACTTCAGCAAAGCATTTGACAAAGTATCTCACACCATCCTTATTGAAAAAATGAGTATGGAATGGACAAGGCAACTGTTAGATGGATTCATAACTGGCTTAGTGATCGGACCCAAAGAGTGGTCGTAAATGGCTGCACATCCAGTTGGAAGAATGTCTCAAGTGAGGTACTGTCCTGGGCCCTGTATTGTTCAACATCTTTAGCAATGATTTAGATAAAGGAATTAAGGGTACAATGATTAAATTTGATGATGACTCAAAGCTAGGAGGGATAGCTAATACTAGAGAAGAGAGAGAAAGGATTCAAAAAGATATAAATAAACTGGAGCAATGGGCAACAACTAACAGAATGATTTTTAACAAGGAAAAATGCAAAGTACTACATTTGGGCAATAAAAATGAAAAAAGCATATACAGAATGGGAGGAATAGGGCTAAGCAACAGCACATGTGAAAAAGACTTAAGTATACTAATAATACTAATAGATCATAAACTGTACATGAGTCAACAGTGTGATGCAGCAGCAAAAAAGGCAAATGCAATTCTGGGACGTATTAACAGAAGCATTCAGTCTAGATCACGTGAAATCATTATTGCCCTCTACTCCTCTTTGGTCAGACCTCATCTGGAATACTGTGTCCAGTTTTGGGCACCACATTTTAAAAAAGACATCAACAAACTGGAGCAGGTTCAGAGAAGAGCGACCAGAATGGTGACCGGTCTGCAAACCATGTGCTATAAAAAAAAACCTTAAAATGTAACTTTTAATATTTAGAGTAAAATTTACCCATATATATGGGTCGGGAGACAGTAATACCTTAATCTATGTTAACAACAAATTGAAAGGATAGAGACTAAAACGGTGGTGGGGCGTGATCTTTCCCTTACCGCTCATTGTGAGCTGTCATTCCGAGAAGTGGCTTATTACAGCTGCCTCAGACTATGAGAAGCCCTACTCCTTCCCCTGATGAACCCTGGTGTATTGTCCTAGGGGGAAACGCGTTGGGATGAGCGGCAGTATATGGATGAGTACATCCTATATTTTTTCTTGACCACTTTTAAGTTGCCATTTATGTCTGTATAAAATCTCTGAGGTGCTTGTGTATGGCAGTGGGATGTCATCATGCTGATATATTGACATAGTGCACCGTCCTTGTGAATATCATTCTGCCTACACATCTATATACTATTATTGTCCTAAATACCACATTGGGTATATAAATAAGGTATTGGGGTATATTATAGGTGTCATGTATGTCCTGGGACTGCAGGCAGGACTAACATTGCTGAACATTGCAAACGTTTAAACTTATTTCGCCTCTATTACACACCTATTGCACCTCCCATATATTATACATGTAAATAAGGGTAACAACTTACAGACCCTTTTTTTGTGGAAATTAATCCGCATCAGACTTCTACAGTTTTAATTGCACCTTATAAGCACTATTGCACTTTAGATAAGGTTGTGGTGTGGTGGTAGTTTCATTTTGTTAAGTTCCTGTAGGGTTATAAGTAGTGTTGAGCGATACCGTCCGATACTTGAAAGTATCGGTATCGGATAGTATCGGCCGATACCCGAAAAATATCGGATATCGCCGATACCGATATCCGATACCAATACAAGTCAATGGGACATCAAGTATCGGAAGGTATTCTCATGGTTCCCAGGGTCTGAAGGAGAGGAAACTCTCCTTCAGGCCCTGGGATCCATAGGGATGTGTAAAATAAAGAATTAAAATAAAAAATATTGATATATTTACCTCTCCGGCGGCCCCTGAACTCAGCGCGGGTAACCGGCAGGCTTCTTTGTTCAAAATCAGCGCTTTTAGGACCTGAGAATCACGTCCCGGCTTCTGATTGGTCGCGGGCCGCCCATGTGACCGCCACGCGACCAATCACAAGCCGCGACGTCACCGCAAGCTATTAGCGCGCTCATTTTTGAAAAATGAGCGCGTTAATGACTTTCAAAGACGTAGCGGCTTGTGATTGGTCGCGGCCACGCGACCAATCACAAGCCGCGACGTCACCGCAAGCTATTAACGCGCTCATTTTTAAAAATGAGCGCGTTAATGGCTTTCAAAGACGTAGCGCTTGTGATTGGTCGCGTGGCCGCGACCAATCACTAGCCGCGACGTCACCGCAAGCTATTAACGCGCTCATTTTTTAAAAATGAGCGCGTTAATAGCTTGCGGTGACGTCGCGGCTAGTGATTGGTCGCGTGGCGGTCACATGGGCGGCCCGCGACCAATCAGAAGCCGGGACGTGATTCTCAGGTCCTAAAAGCGCTGATTTTGAACAACGAAGCCTGCCGGTTACCCGCGGACTCACCAGGGGCCGCCGGAGAGGTAAATATATCAATATTTTTTATTTTAATTCTTTATTTTACACATCTCTATGTATCCGATACCGATACCCGATACCACAAAAGTATCGGATCTCGGTATCGGAATTCCGATACCGCAAGTATCGGCCGATACCCGATACTTGCGGTATCGGAATGCTCAACACTAGTTATAAGGGAGAGCCGTCGACGAGTGGGGGCGCCATGTCGAATTTAGGGTGCCAACCTCCGCTGTGAGTAAGGGAAAGATCACGCTCCCCCCCCCCCACCGTTTTAGTCTCTATCCTTTCAATTTGTTGTTAACATAGATTAAGGTATTACTGTCTCCCGACCCATATATATGGGTAATTTTTACTCTAAATATTAAAAGTTATTTTTTAAGGGTTTTTTTGTAGTTCTCTTTGGTTATACCCAATTTATACCCTGTATGTATTATTCTTTGGTGATTATTTAAACTATGTGCTACGAGGAACGGTTACAGGATTTGGAAATGTTTAGCCTGCAAAAAAGAAGACTGATAGGAGACTTTTAATAGCTGTCTACAAATATCTCAAGGGCTGTCACATTGTAGAGGGATCATCTTTACTCTCATTTGCACAAGGAAAGACTAGAAGCAATAGGATGAAACTGAAAGGGAGGAGACACAGATTAGATATTACAAAAAACTTTTTGACAGTTAGGGTGATCAATGAGTGGAACAGGCTGCCGCGAGAGGTGGTGAGTTCTCCTTCCATGGAAGTCTTCAAACAGAGGCTGGACAGACATCTGTCTGGGATGGTTTAGTGAATTCTGCTTTGAGCAGAGGGTTAGACCAGACGACCCAGGAGGTCCCTTCCAACTCTACTATTCTATGATTCTATTATTCTAAGTGAGGGGGCAGGGGACTGCAAATGGTGAAGTGAGGGTGGAACAGGGAACTGCAAATGAAGAGATGGGGCAGGAAACTGCAAATAATGAAGTTAGGGGGCAGGAGACTGCAAATGATGAAGTGAAGGGTTTGAGGAATTGTAAATGATGAAATGGGGGGAAGGAGTTGCAGATGATAAAGTGAGGGGCTGAGGGGTACTGCAGATGATGAAGTGATGGGAATGGAGCAATGGATCATAATTCCATTTGTGGCTGTTCGACTTGTGGATGTTAGGGGCACATGACAGATGATCAGATCAGTTGTCATATGCCTGAAAACATGTGGGCTCAGCCAATATCAAAGAGGAGGCGACCTATGATGGAATGTACCTATACGTCATAGGTTATAAAGGGGTTAAAAAAAAAAAACAAATTTGAAAAAGTCTACGACATCTAAATTTAAAATAATTTTATTCGATTGGTAAATGGCGAATGGAGAAGAAAATCAAACACCAGAATTGCAATTTTTTGCCCACCCCAACAACAGCAAAAAAAAATGTAATAGGCGGCGATCAAATCATTGTATCTACCCCAAAATGATATTAATAAAAAAATCAGCAGAGGGCACAAAACACGAACCTTAACATAGCTCCATGTCCCTAAAATTGAAAACTTTACGGCTCTCTGAAAATAGCGTCACAAGCAAAGTATTTTTGTTCACAAATTTCTGAATGTTTTTTACCATTTAAATAAAGTCAATACATGTTTGGTATAATCGTACTGACCAGGAGAATGATATGGCCAGGTCAGTTATACCAAAAAATGAACACTGTGAATAAAAAAACAATTTTTGGGATATTTTGCCACACTTGGAATTTTTATCATATGATAAAATGAATTATGCCTTTCAAAAGTACAACTGGTCTCACATTAAACTATCCTTCTCAGGGCTATGTCGATGGACAAATAAAAAAGTTATGGCTCTTGGAATAAGACTGCCGTCACACTAGCAGTATTTGGTGAGTATTTTACATCAGTATTTGTAAGTCAAAACCAGGAGTGGAACAAATAGAGGGAGAAGTATAATAGAAACATATGCACCACCTCTGTATTTATCACCCACTCCTGGTTTTGGCTTACAAATACTGATGTAAAATACTGACCAAATACTGATAGTGTGACGGCAGCCTAAGGGGACGAACAAACAAAATCGCAAATAATGAAAATTCGCCCTGTCAGCAAATAGTTAAAATAAAGCAACTTTGCAAATGATTTACATTGTTGTTGATGTTCTGTAGGACTACCTGTCTCCATGGTAACAGACTAAAAACCAAATTGAGGGAATTTGATCCTGCAGCACTTCTATATTTCCTTAAAATGTGCTCATGTGCGTTTAACAGGTCACAAGAACTAGGGGACAGATGAGACAGATGATGACATCAGGATCAGACTACTTAGGATTTGTTTATAGTCTTTTACCCATCGATCTCTATAGGACCTATAGACACTGAACAATAGGAGATAGTTAACAAAAACAAATTGAAAAAAATGGCCTAGTTTTTTAGTCTAGAACCAATTGGGGCAAACATAAAGTTCTTGTGGAGTTAGATCGTCTATTAAAGGGCTTGTCCATTGACTTTTTTTTCTTTCTACTATGGGCCTAAAAACTAACATGTAGAAATAACTATCTTTCTGCTGTACCTGGTGCAGGTTCAGAGCAGTTAATGACTGTTCTTGCTGGCAATTCAGCTGCTATTCGTCAACAGAGCAGCTCCTTTTCTGATCTGCTCGGTCAGCAGGGTGTGCCTGCCGATGTTATGCTGATTGACAGTTGGCTCCCCACAGTTAGGAAGCGGGGAGCCAGCTGTCAATCAGCATGATGTCTGCAGTGGCACCTCAGCAACAGAACAAAGTGGATAAGAAGTCACTGTTCTGTCAATATGACATGACATCAGCGGAAGCTGATGAGTTACTGGCAGGTGCGGTCTGTGGTCATTCTGCACAGGCAGAGTTGTTGCTGGGCACAATAGGCAAGTAGTTAGCAATAACTAACTGCCTGTTCTTAGGTACATTATAAGAAAAACAGTCCCGGATAATCTCATTCAGCATCGTCCTTGAATATTAATTGTTTTTGAGACAATTGACATTTACTGAACCACGGTTACCATATTGTAATGGGGAAAGCAGGGACCAAATTATTGCTTAATATAAAGCTTGAGCAGGAACCCAAGTGTTATGAGTAGACTCCCCCAAATGCTTTAACGGTTTTCTCCTTTAGGCATAATGAATTGTCACATTTAAGGCAGTCGAATATGACAAATGTAATGGGCATGGATGCATTTTCAAGGTATGAAGTTGTCTTCTTTCCTGATGAAAACATTGCTGTCAGTGGCTCCCTCCCTTGAGTTAAGTTTACGAGGCTCTTTCTCTACTAGTTTTCCCACTGCCAGCATCACATAGCGATCATTCAGTCAATTGTTCAATTGACTTTGCATTTACCTTGAGGCCAGTAATTCTTCTAGGTCTCACTAATCATTGCGTGCAAGCTTATTTATTGGTTTGTTCCAGAAAAATGCCCCCAAATTCAACTAACAAAGTAGAGATGGCTTAGAGTGACTGTGACGAGAGAATTGTCAAATTCAGCGTTGCCGGATGTCGCTACCATTTAGATGCAATTTTGTATGCGGAACAGGTTGGAAGGAGGTATGAAAATTAGATTAAGCTGAAGTTAATGAAAAAAACAAAGAAAAAATTATGTGAAAAGTTGAATTTTTTATATTACTATTTTCAATAATGTTAAAGGGAACCTGTCACCTGAATTTGGCGGGACCGGTTTTGGGTCATATGGGCGGAGTTTTCGGGTGTTTGATTCACCCTTTCCTTACCCACTGGCTGCATGCTGGCCACAATATTGGATTGAAGTTCATTCTCTGTCCTACATAGTACACGCCTGCGCAAGGCAATCAAGGCAAAATTGCCTTGCGCAGGCATGTACTACGGAGGACAGAGAATGAACTTCAATCCAATATTGCGGCCAGCATGCAGCCAGCGGGTAAGGAAAGGGTGAATCAAACACCCGAAAACTCCGCCCATATGACCCAAAACCGGTCCCGCCAAATTCAGGTGACAGGTTCCTTTTAAGATGGAAAATAATAGGAAAAATGCAACTATAAAGTTGTCAATACGATATTATAGGGAGGTTTTATCCTCCTAATTCAGTGGGTATGGATAGTATTCAGACCCCTTTCATTTTTTCACTCTTTGTTTTATTGCAGTCATTTGGTAAATTCAAAAAAGTTTATTTTTTTCACATTAATGTACACTCTGCACCCAATCTTGACTGAAAAAAACAAAACAGAAATGTTTTCGGAAACTTAATAAAAAAGAAAAACTGAAATGTCACATGGTCATAAGTATTCAGATCCTTTAGTCAGACACTCATATTTAAGTCACACGCTGTCCATTTCCTTGTGATCCTCCTTGAGATGGTTCTACTCCTTCATTGGAGTCCAGCTGTGTTTAATTAAGCTGACAAGACTTGATTTGGAAAGGCACACACCTGTCTATATAAGACCTCACAGCTCACAGTGTATATCAAACTAAATGAGAATCATGAGGTCAAAGGAACTGGCCAAGGAGCTCAGAGACAGAATTGTGGCAAGGCACAGATCTGGCCAAGGTTACAACAGAATTTCTGCAGTACTCAATGTTCCTAAGGAGCACAGTGGTCTTAATCCTTAAATGGAAGAAGTTTGCGACCATCAGAAGTCTTTCTAGACCTGGCCGTCCAGCCAAACTGAGCAATCATGGGAGAAGAGCCTTGGTGTGGGAGGTAAAGAATAACCCTAAGATCTTTGTGGCTGAGCTCCAGAGATGCAGTAGCGAGATGGGAGAAAGTTCCACCAAGTCAATTATCACTGCAGCCCTCCACCAGTCAGGTCTTTATGGCAAAGTGGCCCAACTGAAGCCTCTCCTCAGTTCAAGACATATGAAAGCCTGCATAGAGTTTGCGGAAAACAGATGAAGGACTCCCAGACTGTGAGAAATAAGATTCTCTAGTCTGATGAGATGAAGATAGACCTTTTTGGTAATAATTCTAAGCGGTATGTGTGGAGAAAACCAGGCACTTCTCACCACCTGCCCAATACAATCCCCACAGTGAAACATGGTGGTGGCAGCATCATGCTATGAAGGTGTTTTTCAGCTGCAGGGACAGGATGACTGGTTGTTATTGAAGGAAACATGAATGCTGCCAAGTACAGAGATATCCTGGATGACAACCTCTTCCAAAGTGCTCAGGACCTCAGACTTGGCAGAAGGTTCACCTTCCAACAAGACAATGACTCTCAGCACACAGCTAAATGCCTCCCAGAGTTTTACTAGATTCTTTGGTTTTGTCTTCCAAGCTTCCTCTTTCATCCTACCCCAAACATGCTCAATGATGTTCATATCTCATGACTGGGCTGGCCAGTCCTTGAGCACCTTGATATGTTTTGCCTGGATGAACTTTGTTGTAGAGATGGATGTATGAAATGGAGCACCATCCTGCTGCAGAATTTGACCCCTTTTATGACTTGGAATATAAGAGGCAGCTAATACTTCTTGATATTTTAGGCTATTGATATTGACTTCCACCTTGCAAATGTTTTGCACACCCCCATACTGAATGTAACCCCAGATCAAGATCTTTCCACCACCAAATTTAACTGTTTTCTGGGTGTATTTTGGATCCATACGAGCTACAGCAGGTCTCCTGCAGTATTTGCAGTGACTGTGGTGTAATTCTACTGAAGATTCATCAGAGAAATCCACCTTCTGCCACTCTTCCAGCGTCCATCTGTTTATCAGGCTGTGAGACTTTGCAAATGCTACACAGTTTTTTATTTGCCTTTTGTTTAGTGCTGGCTTCTGGGCACTGATTTGACCATGGAGGCCATTTCGAGACAGAATCCTACAAACTGTTCAAGTTGACACAGGGACTTGAGGTGACCAGGCCTGTTGGAGCTCTGCTGCAGTGGAAGAGGGGCTTGCTTTGGATTTTCTAACCAACAAACGTTCCTCCTGAGCAGTTGTCTTGCGGGGTCTGCCGGACCTGGGCTAGTCAAACACATCTCCAGTCTCTTCAAACCTTTTTTCAATTCTTTGTACTTGACGCTGAGACACATTAAAGGTGCCAGCCACCTCTGCAATGGATCTCGTCTTCAGCCTCTTGATAATCCAGTCTTTGGTCGCAGGGAGGATTTTTGTCATGTTGTCAGAGCTCAAGTTGCAGTTCAAATGAAGGTCTAAGGTGCCGGGTTTATTTTTATACACACACACTAATTAACAGATCATTAACTGAGCACAGGTGAGTATGTAAACTAGGATTGGGTGCATTAGATGACCAGGCGACAAAAGTTTTGTTTTGCTAAAATCAGACCATTCTGTGTCCATTAACTGATCAATATTTCTGCATTGATGCCAATTTATTTTCTTAACCTATACCACATTTCGGAGGGGTTTCAGCTTTCAAAAGAATAATTTACACAACCAATGGATGAATTTAACATCAGGTTATAAGCTTATATTTACATAAGATGGATAAGCGACATAACTTCTGTCAGGGAGTGTATATTGCAATCATATTATATAGCACTGTGTACTTACAAATGCTCATTTTAATGTTCTACCCATTCTTTTCTTTGCGCTATGTAGGAACAGGAAGCCTTTTTTCCTTGCATAAGTCATTTCCCTCTTTAACTCCTGACCCAGCTGTGACTTACTTCCCTCTGCCAGTAACTTTTGAAGTGACTTATTACTCATGCAGAGAATATTGACCTCCTGTTTCTGCATAGAGCTTAATAGGATTCAGCAAGTCTGTTTTTAATCACTTGATGTCATAGACCTAATGGAAAAGAGAAGAATTACCTGGGTAGAAGGGAAAATTAGCAATTGTAAGTACACATGTACATATGTAATATAATGACTCCAATATATTAAGAGGATAAAAACTTTGATGGGAGGACTTCTTAAAGGGCATGTCCACTTCTAATAAATTTACTTTTAGATATAATTGCAAACATCTTACTAAAATAATAAAAATATAACATTTTCAAAGGTGGCCCAATCTTCAGATGTTGGCCTTATTCCTAGCATACAGTGGGGCAAAAAAGTATTTAGTCAGTCAGCAATAGTGCAAGTTCCACCACTTAAAAAGATGAGAGGCGTCTGTAATTTACATCATAGGTAGACCTCAACTATGGGAGACAAACTGAGAAAAAAAAATCCAGAAAATCACATTGTCTGTTTTTTTAACATTTTATTTGCATATTATGGTGGAAAATAAGTATTTGGTCAGAAACAAAATTTCATCTCAATACTTTGTAATATATCCTTTGTTGGCAATGACAGAGGTCAAACGTTTTCTGTAAGTCTTCACAAGGTTGCCACACACTGTTGTTGGTATGTTGGCCCATTCCGCCATGCAGATCTCCTCTAGAGCAGTGATGTTTTTGGCTTTTCGCTTGGCAACACGGACTTTCAACTCCCTCCAAAGGATTTCTATAGGGTTGAGATCTGGAGACTGGCTAGGCCACTCCAGGACCTTGAAATGCTTCTTACGAAGCCACTCCTTCGTTGCCCTGGCGGTGTGCTTTGGATCATTGTCATGTTGAAAGACCCAGCCACGTTTCATCTTCAATGCCCTTGCTGATGGAAGGAGGTTTGCACTCAAAATCTCACGATACATGGCCCCATTCATTCTTTCATGTACTCGGATCAGTCGTCCTGGCCCCTTTGCAGAGAACAGCCCCAAAGCATGATGTTTCCACCACCATGCTTTACAGTAGGTATGGTGTTTGATGGATGCAACTCAGTATTTTTTTTCCTCCAAACACGACAAGTTGTGTTTCTACCAAACAGTTCCAGTTTGGTTTCATCAGACCATAGGACATTCTCCCAAAACTCCTCTGGATCATCCAAATGCTCTCTAGCAAACTTCAGACGGGCCCGGATATGTACTGGCTTAAGCAGTGGGACACATCTGGCACTGCAGGATCTGAGTCCATGGTGGCGTAGTGTGTTACTTATGGTAGGCCTTGTTATATTGGTCCCAGCTCTCTGCAGTTCATTCACTAGGTCCCCCCGCGTGGTTCTGGGATTTTTGCTCACCGTTCTTGTGATCATTCTGACCCCACGGGGTGGGATTTTGCGTGGAGCCCCAGATCGAGGGAGATTATCAGTGGTCTTGTATGTCTTCCATTTTCTAATTATTGCTCCCACTGTTGATTTTTCACTCCAAGCTGGTTGGCTATTGCAGATTCAGTCTTCCCAGCCTGGTGCAGGGCTACAATTTTGTTTCTGGTGTCCTTTGACAGCTCTTTGGTCTTCACCATAGTGGAGTTTGGAGTCAGATTGTTTGAGGGTGTGCACAGGTGTCTTTTTATACTGATAACAAGTTTAAACAGGTGCCATTACTACAGGTAATGAGTGGAGGAAAGAGGAGACTCTTAAAGAAGAAGTTACAGGTCCGTGAGAGCCAGAAATCTTGATTGTTTGTTTCTGGCCAAATACTTATTTTCCACCATAATATGCAAATAAAATGTTAAAAAAACAGACAATGTGATTTTCTGGATTTTTTTTCTCAGTTTGTCTCCCATAGTTGAGGTCTACCTATGATGTAAATTACAGACGCCTCTCATCTTTTTAAGTGGTGGAACTTGCACTATTGCTGACTGACTAAATACTTTTTTGCCCCACTGTATGTGTTATGAACTGGTGGTTTAGAAACACAATGGACCTGGTGGTTAAGAGCACAGAAAATGACCTGATAGTTACTAATAACATAGGACGAGCTCTGAGACGTGGGAACTCTGCTGACCGCAATCCCTAATCCTATCACACCACACTAGAAGTAGCCGTGGAGCGCTCCTGACCAGACCTAGGCGCCTCGGCACAGCCTAAGAAACTAGCTAGCCCTGAAAATAGAAAAATAAGCCTACCTTGCCTCAGAGAAATTCCCCAAAGGAAAAGGCAGCCCCCCACATATAATGACTGTGAGTAAAGATGAAAATACAAACACAGAGATGAAATAGATTTTAGCAAAGCGAGGCCCGACTTACTGAATAGACCGAGGATAGGAAAGATAGCTTTGCGGTCAGCACAAAAACCTACAAACAACCACGCAGAGGGCGCAAAAAGACCCTCCGCACTGACTAACGGTACGGAGGTGCTCCCTCTGCGTCCCAGAGCTTCCAGCAAGCAAGACAAACCAAAATAGCAAGCTGGACAGAAAAAATAGCAAACCAAGAAACACAAGCAGAACTTAGCTTATGCAGGGAAGACAGGCCACAAGAACGATCCAGGAGAGAGCAAGACCAATGCTGGAACATTGACTGGAGGCAAGGAACAAAGAACTAGGTGGAGTTAAATAGAGCAGCACCTAACGACCTAACCTCGTCACCTGAGGAAGGAAACTCAGAAGCCGCAGCCCCACTCACATCCACCAGAGGAAGCTCATGGACAGAACCAGCCAAAGTACCACTCATGACCACAGGAGGGAGCTTGACCACAGAATTCACAACACATATGCTCCTTTCTGCCATGTGCTTGAGGAAGGAATGCATTTCCATTTTCAGCACATCAACAGAGCTGTGTGTGTAGAGGCAGCAGGCCAACTTCTCATTTTTGCAGCTGGGCCTGCTCCCTTCTCTGCCACAGCTGCTACAAAGGCAAAGATGGAGGCTCAAATCCTACAAATTTAGTAAAAAAAAAAAATAGGCAAAGATGATGTGTAAATCAAAGAGCAACTTTTATTAAGCAATAAAATTACATCACCATGATAAAAAAAACAGGGAGGGAGAGGAAAATCTAGATCAGAATTAAAGCATACTAACCAAGTGGAGCACACCACGTCCCTCTCACTAGGCTCCAACGCGCGTTTCACTACCATCCCTGGAACATGAGAAATATTATATCTGTCTACTACTCTTTGTAGCCCATATACCTGTGCTGGAAGATTACAGTCTCCACCGGCCTTTATAGGATGTCATATAACTGGGCTTTTGACAATAATACTCCTTTATGAATTATTTATTGGTCATCTTTTGGCCCCTATTTTGTGCTGGTAGATTACACTCTATATTGGCCTTAAATAGTGATGAGCGAGTATACTTGGTACTCGAGATTTCCCGAGCATGCTCGGGTGTCCTCCGAGTACTCGTAAGCACTCGGAGATTTAGTTTTCTGCGCCACAGCTGAATGATTTACATCTGCTAGCCAGCGTAAGTGCATGTGGGGATTTCCTAGCAAGCAGGCAACCCCCACATGTACTTATGCTGGCTAACAGATGTAAATCATTCAGCTGCGGCGCTGAAAACTAAATCTCTGAGCACTAAAAAATAATCGGAGGACACCCGAGTGTGCTGGGGAAATCTCGATTACCGAATATATTCGCTCATCACTAGCCTTAAACAGTGTTTGATTTAATAGGGCTTTGTGCAATATTAATTATTGATGAAATTATTATTCTACTTTTGTCCCCATTGGTATAGTATATTTTCTTATTTAAAATTTCTTTATCAAATAATATATTTCTATTAACAAGTGGTAAAATGTATGTATTTACTTTATATGTGATCAGTTTTGAATATATTCGAGTGAAAACTGTGATTCTTTTTTTTTTACATTCATAATCACTATAAAGACTCGGCTCATGTTTACATGTTATGCACACCCGTCCCTGTCCCCTTTTTATTTTAACTTTGTCTCCTCCCCCCCTGTTTTTTTATCATGGTGTTGCTTTATTACTTAGTAAAATTTGTTATTTGATTTATACATCATCTTTGCCTATTTTTTTTTTAAACTAAATTTGTAGGGTTTCAGTTTGCTAGTTCATAGCTATTTTATTAGTGTTATTACTTTTGGTATTCCATTCTATGTAGGTTTTTAAAGATGGAGGCTGGCTAAAAAATTAAAAACAAGCAATCAGTCCCCTTCACACACAACTCTAATGACATGAAAAAGTTATCTGTGTCATGTAAGCGACCGGAAATGGATTGGTTGAACTCAGAACCAAGGCTGACTAAATTCTCTGATACCTCATTCTGAGTTCATAGTAAAGTAATTTTATTAAAGGAGGACAACCCCTTTAATCATTGACGGTGTCTGCTTTGGATATTCAGTCAATATTTGACCTGCAGGATCCGACCCCTGTCGAGCAGCATAATAAAATGGCCTTGGCACCCCTGCAACTTCTATACTATTATTGTTCATATGGGAGTCTGAGCTGGTACTGTATTATGAGGGTCCTGGAAGTTGGACCCCCCACTAATCAAGAACTCCCCAAAGGGACTGGAAAACAATTAAAATAATAAAATACATGTTGTCAAAGACATGTGAAAGCCCTGCTCAAGAGTATTATTAAATATGATTATTCCATTGGATCCTTTGCTACTCATGCTGATTAAAGGGTTTATCCATGACTATTTATATATACTAGATGCTATCGCATTGGGAGGGCGGTTATGTCACGATGGTGGCAGGCTTTGCAGAATCTCTCCCCCCATATGCTAACCCACCTATCCACTCTGTTTTTCCCCATGTGCTGACTTCTCCCGTCTGTGCTCTCTTCTTTGACCTGTCTACCCCATGTGCTATCCCCCTTGTCTGCTGTCTCTCTCCTTCCTGTACTGTGTTCTCCTCTCATGTGCTGTCCTGTTTGAGCTGTCTCCCCCCTGTGCTCTCTCTCTCACCCCTGTTCACTTTCTCTCTCCTCATCTGCTGTCTTCTCCTCTCATGTAATCTCTTCTTGGACCTGTGTACCCCATGTGCTCTCCCCCTTGTGTGCTCTCTCTCTCTCCACGACTGTGCTGTCTTCTTCCCTCATGTGTTCTCTCATTTGATCTGTCTCCCCCCTGTGTGTCCTCTTTCCTATGTGCACTCACCCCTAACCCTGTGTTAAAATGAAAGCAAAATAGGTAAAGGTAACATTTTATTAACATGGAAAAAATGTTGACAAATGTGCTTTAATTTACATTGTTTCCACATAAGGACAAAAAAAACACACTTTATTCTATAATCTATGTCTATCTATCAATCTATCCTCTATCTATCTATCTATTACATATGTTGGCGTTGATATTTGCTTTTTAAAGGGGTTTTCCAACGAATGAAAGTTCATTTTAAAAATTGTCTGTGTCTGACCATGTACGGAGCATACCACATCTGGGCAGGGGAGGAAACAAAAGACAATACTGACATTACAGCAGGAAATCGCAGAGGATACATTTTGTGAGGTAAAATATTGTTTAAAAACAGTCAGTGAAATATTTTACCTGACAAAATGAATCTTCTGTGATCCCCTGCTGTTATGTCAGTATTGTCTTTTGCTTCCTCCCCTGCCAAGGACTTGTGGTATGCTCTATACACAGACACAGACAGTTTTTAAAATAAACTTTCGTTCATGGGAAAACCCCTTTAATGTGACCAGCTTCCTCTGCCTGTAGACACATCAGACATCTGCTGCCGGGATCAGCCGAATGATTCACTGCACCTGCGCGGAATTCGCGCAAGCGCAGTAAATCAGACCGCCAACAACTGTGTGCAAATAGATAGCAGCAGTCATATTAAAGCTGCACATGTGACCTCCTGTACAAAGATGGCTGCGGTCAGTGAATCATTTGGCTGATCCCGGCGCCAGCGTGTTTGCGACAGTGTTCCACTGGTCGTACCGCGTAAGAGGCTGCATATGGCATTTACAGTATGTGTGTGGTGCGTACGGCATAAAGTGTGTGTGTGTGTGGTGAGACTGTGTTCCACTGGTGGTACCGCACAAGAGGCTGCATACGGCATTTACAATGTGTGTGTGGTGCATACGGCGTATACAGTGTGTGTGTGTGTGTGTGTGTGTGTGTGTGTGGTGGTGTTCCGCTGGTGGTACTGTGCAAGAGGCTAGTACTACCAGCAGTTTCCATATTGAGACATCCATCACTTGGGTGTCCCACTATGGAGATCGGTGAGCTTCAGCCGCTTGGAATTCTGGGATCCGGACACATCTGGACGGAACAGGATGTGAAGACATTACAAGGTAAGTATATATTAAGATATATATTTTTTTTCCCGTCTCCCATGACAGCACACCTGAGAGAGGGATCCGCCCAGTCGGGACAGGAAACCTACTGAAATAAAAGGGCGGTACCTCTCCCTCGCTTCAGTTGGGTTTCCTGTCCTGATGGGAACCCCTTGTGCTGAAATCACGGCGGTATTTTTTATTTTTTTCTTGATTAAAGATCCACTTACCCACTCCTGTCCCGGCACTGGAAGCACAGGCATGACGCCTGTATGCCGGCCTTCAGGCTGATGGTAGCGCCGTCTGCAGATCCTCCGGGCTCTTGCGCACGTGCGGGCATCGGTCCAGCGCAGTCCGGACTCTGGTGGCCATTCTGCGGCTGCCACGCTGCTCTCTCCCCTTCTCTGGGTGACTTCCGGCATGCGACTGGCGTCCAGCGCAAGGCACGCTGGGAATGGGCGTGCCTGCGTGACGTCAGAGCGGTGCGCCGGATCCAAGATGGCGGAGCCCATGGAATGAACGCCGGTAACAGCATATGCTTCCCGGCGGTGTGCAGGAGGGGGAGAGGAGCGATATGATTACCGGAAGAGGCGGGGAGCACTATGGAAGACCCTTTATTAAGGGGATGGCTGCACAGAACGTCGCTCACCTCCAGATTCCAGAGATGGAGGATTGTATGGATCAGCAGCAGCAGCGGTCATTACAGCAGCAGCAGCAAGCAGAGCCCTTATCAGGTGATACACCAGCTCACCAGTGCTTAGAAAGATGGCCGCTCAAGTGGAAGGAGCGGCAATCGTCCTAGTCGGACGTCTCAGGACTCTTCAGCCTCCAGGAGGAACGTTCCCTGTACTCCTAGTCCGCCTCGGAATCCGGTACCCTTTATGGTCAGCGGGTGGTGAGTGATCTACGTGAATGTCACCCTGGTGGTAATGGGCTACATTTTCTGTTTACTTGGCAGGCGTCGAGGAAGGCTAGCTCCAAGACAAAGAATAAAGAATGTGCCCTCTCTAGAATTCCGTTGGCAGTCCAGTGGCAGAAAAGTCTTTGTGCTGATTGCATCCAAAAGACTATCCAGGAAGAGACCGCTGACTTTGCCTCTAGCCTTAGAGCAATAATCAGAGCCGAAGTACAAGACTCTGTAAAAGCAGCCCTTAAGAAAAAGGGTAGTAAACACCCATAACCAGTTTCGGTTTCTGAGGTGTCTCTTTCTGACGAGGAATGTCAGGAGGAACCATTATCTCCCTGCTCCTCTTCCCCTAAGTCCTCTGGCTCCTCTTCTTATAGTGATGTTGGAGGCCGTCCGTGCTTTCTTACCGAGAACACGGACAAGCTAGTAAAAGCCGTTAGAGCTTCAATGGGCCTAAAAGATGAGAAAGCGGCCAAGTCCCTGGAGGACATAATGTTTGGGGGTCTAGAGGAAAAGAGAAAGCGCACCTTTCCAGTTAATTCCAGAATAAAGGCCCTTATAGAAAAGGAATGGAGGAAGCCAGAAAAATCGGGTAATCTACCCTCGGCTTCTAAAAGACGTTACCCCTTTGAGGACTAAGATTCAGAGACATGGGATAAAGTTCCGAAAATCGATGGTGCGGTGGCTAGATCATCTAAAAAGTTATCCCTTCCCTTAGAAGACTCTGGTGTGTTAAGGGATCTCTTAGATAAAAAAGCGGATGGGTTCCTAAGGCACACCTGGGAAGCGACCGCGGGGGGCTTAAAACCATCAATCGCAGGGACCTGTGTCTCTCGCGCCCTTATTGTCCGGCTACAGCAGATAGAGGAGCAACTGAAGTCTAAAGCCCCGAGGGATGAAATTTTAATGAATGTAACTTTGGCTAAAGGTGCAGCTGCCTTTGTAGCGGATTCTTCGGCAGACTCCGTAAGGCTGGCGGCTAGGGCGGCAAGTTTATCCAACGCGGCTAGACGTGCTCATGGGTTGAAGGGGTGCCCGGGTGATTTACCTTCAAAAAATAGACTCTGTTCTATACCGTGTGACGGCCATTTCCTCTTCGGTCAAAAATTAGAAGACATTTTAGAGATTTTAGAGAAAGCAGGAGATAGGAAAAAGGGATTTCCTCGTTTTCCTGTGGACTTTAGAAGGCCTTATTTTCGGAGGGGCAAATTTAGTAGGGGCCACCCCCTGGAAGATAGAAGGAATTGGGACTCCAGAGACAAGAAGGGATCTGGATATATGTTTAAAGGTCCCTCAACATCAGCAAAAAAGCCCTCCCAATGACGCCAGGCTGGAGGTGGGAGGAAGGCTTTCATCTTTTCTCCCAGCCTGGGTAAACATCTCCCCCAGTCATTGGACTCTAAAGGTCATCAAACACGGCCTAAATATAGATTTTGTTTTTCCACCACGACAAACTTTTGTTTTAACACCCCAAAGAAAAACCCCGGAGGAGCAGCTAGCTTTGGAGACAGAGGTACTGGAGCTGGTATCAAAACGGGTTCTGGTGGAAGTCCCGGGGAAAGAGCAGGGAAAAGGTTTTTACTCCCCTCTTTTTTTGATACGAAAACCGGACGGGTCTCTGAGAACCATTGTCAATTTAAAAAATCTAAATCGGTCAGTAGTAAACTGCTCCATCAAAATGGAGTCGGTGAATACGGCGATAAAACTCTTGTTCCCAGGTTGCTTCATGGCAGCCATAGACCTAAAGGAAGCCTACTACCACGTCCCAATTCATCAAGATTACCAAAAATTCCTAAGAGTAGCGGTTTATGTCCAAGGTTGTCTCAGGCACTATCAATATGCTGCCCTACCATTCGGCCTATCAATAGCACCGAGAATTTTTACCAAGCTAATGTCAGAAGTCATGTCCTTCCTCCGCTCTCAGAACGTGGTTATAGTTCCGTATCTGGATGACTTCCTTATAATAGGGAACTCAGCAGCACATTGCCTGGCATGAATAAAACAAGTCATAACAACGCTAGAGCGGTTGGGGTGGAAAATAAATCTTGCCAAGTCGAGGTTGACATCGGAGCTAGTTCAGTCCTTTCTGGGTTTAGTTCTGGACTCCAGGCGTCAGCGTTGTCTCCTACCAGAAAACAAGCTGGTCAAAATTCAAAATCTTGTAGAGTCAGCAATTCATCACCCCGTAATGACGTTGAGAAAGGCAATGTCCCTGTTGGGTTCTCTGACGTCCTGTATACCCGCAGTAAGATGGGCACAGTTCCATCTAAGACAGTTACAGTGGGAGGTCCTGTCAGCGCAGAGGTGGTTAAAAGGGCATTTAGAGGGGAAGCTACGCCTTTCATTAGAGGTAACGGATTCCCTAAAATGGTGGGCCGTGAGAGATCATTTGGCGTCGGGGGTCCAGTGGATAACTCCGATAGATCAGATCATCACGACAGACGCAAGCGGTTCAGGATGGGGGGCTCATTTAGGGACTCTCTCAGTTCAGGGATCTTGGTCCCAATTAGAATCACAACAGGCGTCAAATCTAAGAGAGTTATGGGCTGTAGAGAGAGCTGTAAAACATTTCCTTCCCATCCTTCAGGGTCACCATACCAGGGTCATGTCAGACAATCACGCAGTGGTTGCGTATATCAACCACCAAGGGGGGACGAGATCCCCTTCCCTGATGAAGTCAGCGTCTGTCCTCTTACAACTAGCGGAGCACCACCTATTATCCCTCTCGGCTCTCCACATAAAGAGAGTCGAGAATACGAAAGCAGACTACCTAAGTCGCAAGACACTGAAACAAGGAGAGTGGTCTTTGAATCCCCAGGTGTTTCAACAGATAGTGCAGGCTTGGGGCTTACCTGTAATAGATTTATTTGCCACCATAAACAACAGGAAAGTAGAGAGTTTCTGTTCATTAGATCCGAGAGAGAAACCCTTCGCGGTAGATGCTCTCCAAATACAATGGAATTTCAGTCTCGCGTATGTGTTTCCACCAATAGTTATGATTCTGACAGTGGTAAGGAAGATCAAAATGGAGCAGGCGAGAGTAATTTTGATTGCTCCATTTTGGCCAAAAAGACCTTGGTTCTCCCTCCTGAGACAAATGTCAGTGGCCGATCCATGGATTCTGCCAGAAATTCCGGACCTGCTTACTCAGGGTCCAATATGCCACTCTCAAGTGAAGGGCTTCCATCTTGCAGCCTGGAATTTGAGAGGGCGTTATTGAGTAGGCAGGGGTTTTCACCAGGGTTAGTCTCCACCCTGTTGAAAAGTAGAAAGCCAGTTACATCGAGGATATATGGCAGAATATGGAAAAAGTTTCTGGATTTTTCAGGGCAACCTTTGGGGGACAAAGCTCCTGTAGGTACTATTTTAGAGTTTTTACAGGCAGGTTTACAACTAGGGTTGGCAACTAATACACTCAAGGTACAAGTGTCAGCATTAGGAGCCTTGAATAATTGTAATCTGGCCTCCAATAGATGGGTGTCCCGCTTTATAAAGTCCTGTAGTAGATCTAGACCAGTGGTAATTCAGAGGGTTCCTCCATGGGATTTGAATCTGGTGTTAGAGGCTTTGACTAGTGATCCATTTGAACCTTTGCTGGAATCATCGATAAAAATACTCACTCTTAACCCTGCTGTTCTGTTCGGTCTGGGGAGACCTATTTTGAACTTTGGTATTTTTTGGGGTGTTCAAGATGCGGTTCTGAAACTTGTGGTTGATTGACTTAAATGAGGATGGGTCGGTCGGCCACGGGTTTCAGAGCCGCATCTTGAATATTTTAAAGAATATTGAAGTTCAACCCTGCTGTTCTGTTCGGTCTGGGGAGACCTATTTTGAACTTTGGTATTTTTTGGGGTGTTCAAGATGCGGTTCTGAAACTTGTGGTTGATTGACTTAAATGAGGATGGGTCGGTCGGCCACGGGTTTCAGAGCCGCATCTTGAATATTTTAAAGAATATTGAAGTTCAAAGTCGGTCATTTTTGACCAACAGAACAGCAGGGTTAAGACAGTACTTCTGGTAGCGTTGACATCAGCCCATAGGATGAGTGATTTGCAGGCCCTGTCTATCTCCCCTTCTTACATGCAGATATTTGATGACAGAGTAGTGCTCAGACCAGATCCGGCATATCTGCCGAAGGTAGTACTTAAGTTCCATAGGAGCCAAGAAATTGCGTTACCCTCTTTTAGTGATAATCCCAAGAACCCAGGGGAAGAGAAATTTCATACACTGGATGTAAGAAGAGCTATTTTGCAGTATATATCTTTGACTAGTCAGTGGAGGAAGTATCAGTCCTTATTTGTAGCTTTCCAGGGTAGCAGGAAGGGATATGGGGTATCCAAGGGTACTATTGCTAGGTGGATTAGGGAGGTCATTTCCTTATCCTATGCTTCTCGTGGTGCCCCGATCCCTGAAGGCATCAAGGCTCACTCCACCAGAGCTGTGGCTACTTCCTGGGCAGAAAAAGCAGAGGTATCGATTGATCAGATTTGTAAGGCCGCTACCTGGTCCTCACCATTTACTTTCTTTAAACACTACCGACTAGATCTATCCTCTTCAACTGACCTTACCTTTGGTAGAAGGGTGCTGCAAGCGGTGGTCCCTCCCCAAGGTGTTTCTTCTCCAAAAATCTCTCAGGTGTGCTGTCATGGGAGACGGGAAAACACCAAGGTTACTTACTGGTAGCCGGTTTTTCCGGAGCCCATGACAGCACCTGTATATTCCCTCCCTTCTTTTTTCCACCCTTTTGGTGCGCACTTTTTTAGTTGGGTGTTATTTGTTATTATGATGTGGTGGTAGATTGCCATGTGTACTAACCAAGGGGGCCTCTCATGCTCTGAAAACCAACTGAAGCGAGGGAGAGGTACCGCCCTTTTATTTCAGTAGGTTTCCTGTCCCGACTGGGTGGATCCCTCTCTCAGGTGTGCTGTCATGGGCTCCGGAAAAACCGGCTACCAGTAAGTAACCTTGGTGTTTTTTTGCTATGAGGCTATAAAGTAACAGTCAGGTAGTTGCTAACTGCCAACCTCTTCTGCCTGCCGCCAATCTCCGCTGGCACAGACCGCTAATGTTACATTGACAGAGCAACGGCCTCTACTCTGTTGACTGGGTGTGACTGCAGATGTCATGCTGATTGACAGCTGACCCCCGCTGCCTAACTGGGAGGAGCCAGCTGTCAATCAACATGAATTCCGAAGTCATGCCCCATTGATAGAACAGCCTGGAAGAGGGAGAGCTACTCTGTTAACAATGAGCAGCTGAATCATGGGCAGGAGCAGCCAGTGACCACTCTATTTGCACAGAGATCGGCGATGGGTAGAGCAAGCAGATAGTTAACAACTGTTTTTAGGCCCATTGTAAAAAAAAGAATAGTCCTGAATAAACCCTTCAACAAATCAATATAGGGTCTGAGCTGGGAAACTCTTCTAAAAGCTATATGCACCAAAAAAATCTTGCAAAAGAATATATTTGGGATTAGTATTATGTGAATCCATAATAATGTACAGTGTCAATGAACTTAATATGTGAATATGCATCCTGTGATATTTTATGCAGAGTCCAAGATAAAAAAAAATGCTGGATTCTCCATTGGAAATCATATCTGTGATTATATTCTCCTCAAGAAGCAGTTTTTTTAGGAGGCTCTAGTGAAAAATATGGTCTAATATAGTGCACAATATGATTACTTACAGTATTAAGGTAAGAAATGGAGGGTAATCACTAGGGATAAGCGAATCTGTTTGAGGCTAATTTGATTCGCCTTAAATTTTACAACTATTTGAATAAAAATTTTATTTAATTTAACAATCTTACAGAAACAAGAAGCATCACAATTTGAAGTAAGAGAATAATTAAAAAGTATTAACAGTGGAGGAAATACTAAAGAGTCAAATGAACATTTAAATTTGAACACATACATCCAAGGGAAAATCTAAGCATGGGTAGACCGTCACCCTGAAGATGATTCTTATAATTGCCCCTCCAGATTGATCCAAATTCTATCATTTTCTCACAGTTCCTCACCACACTCAACCCTTCGCCAGCTGTTGGAATTGTCCATTGTTTCCAATATGTGGGTATCATATAGTGCACTGCAGTAAGTAATAAAATTATAGAAACTTGATTGCTCTATGCTCATCCACCTGGAGCTCAGACACGAGCCTCGCCCTGGCCTCACATCAAGGATAATAGAAAAAATTGGAGTCAGGCTCAACAGGACTGGATTTTCCTTTTCATTTTATCAAAAGAAAATATGGTGTATACAAAAGAAAAATTTACATGGTCGACAATGGCCCAGTCGACGCGTTTCGACTGCACTAGGCAGTCTTACTGATGACTAGGTCATGTCGACCAGAGCATGATATGGAACAATTGATTTGCACAGAATAACTTTGTTGAAGATCAATTTTCGCTGTTAAATCCAAGCCAAATGCCAAATTCAAAACTTGGGAGATTCACTCATCACTAGCAATGACTTTTAGAATGAATCTAAATCTATATGACACCAAGTCCAATTATGATTGGAAATTTGAAGAGCGTTAATTTGTTTTCTATATATTTCATACTTATTCAAACAAATAGTATAATATGTATGTAGTATAATACGGATGTAATCTGGTATTTCTGTTAATTCACCCAGGCTATTTTCCCGGTGTACTGCGCTCCGTTACTTGCTCTGCTACGCTTGGCTCTTCTTTACATTATTGCTTGTCATTTACATCTTGGCTACTCTTTGCTTTCAATGCTTCTCTTATTCCCACTCTGGACACAGTAACCTACCTAGAATTCCGATAACAGATCAAAAAATAATTTGGGAGCTAAATACATTGTAAGTGTAACAAAAAATTAATAGTACACCGTATAACCCAAAGTCAATTAAACTTCAGGGATACTTACTATGCTTCTTTGTGTTAGAAGAGAAAAGAGGAGCACTACCAGAATCCTACAAAGTGACCTTCAGTGGCCTATTCCTATGAAGTAAAGCCATGGCTAGACCTTACAATGGTGCAATGGGTCATAGGTGTGCAGGACAATGCCTAGCCTTGTGTGGCCCGACTGTCTAGGCAGCTTCTGTATGATGAAAGCATTGAAGCCTTGTTCTCAGACCTAAATCCAACTGAGAACTTTATGAATCCTTGCATACAATATATTGCCACAGACGGTCCAGGAACTCACTGAAGCCCTTATCCAGGTGTAGGAATAGATTCCCCAGGGTATCATCGTATCAGGAACATGCACAGATGTTGATGAAACTGCATACAGGCAAGTTAGGACCATACACACTACAGAGTTACAATATGTCGTCGTAATCACATTAACCCCTTCATAACCCAGCCTATTTTGACCTTAAAGACCTTGCCGTTTTTTGCAATTCTGACCAGTGTCCCTTTATGAGGTAATAACTCAGGAACGCTTCAACGGATCCTAGCGGTTCTGAGATTGTTTTTTCGTGACATATTGGGCTTCATGTTAGTGGTAAATTTAGGTCAATAAATTCTGCGTTTATTTGTGATAAAAACGGAAATTTGGAGAAAATTTTGAAAATTTCGCAATTTTCACATTTTGAATTTTTATTCTGTTAAACCAGAGAGATATGTGACACAAAATAGTTAATAAATAACATTTCCCACATGTTTACTTTACATCAGCACAATTTTGGAAACAACATTTTTTTTGTTAGGAAGTTATAAGGGTTAAAATTTGACCAGCGATTTGTCATTTTTACAATGAAATTTACAAAACCATTTTTTTTAGGGACCACCTCACATTTGAAGTCAGTTTGAGGGGTCTATATGGCTGAAAATACCCAAAAGTGACACCATTCTAAAAACTGCACCCCTCAAGGTACTCAAAACCACATTCAAGAAGTTTATTAACCCTTCAGGTGCTTCACAGCAGCAGAAGCAACATGGAAGGAAAAAATGAACATTTAACTTTTTAGTCACAAAAATTATCTTTTAGCAACAATTTTTTTATTTTCCCAATGGTAAAAGGAGAAACTGAACCACGAAAGTTGTTGTCCAATTTGTCCTGAGTACGCTGATACCTCATATGTGGGGGTAAACCACTGTTTGGGCGCACGGCAGGGCTTGGAAGGGAAGGAGCGCCATTTGACTTTTTGAATCAAAAATTGGCTCCACTCTTTAGCGGACACCATGTCACGTTTGGAGAGCCCCCGTGTGCCTAAAAATTGGAGCTCCCCCACAAGTGACCCCATTTTGGAAACTAGACGCCCCAAGGAACTTATCTAGATGCATAGTGAGCACTTTGAACCCCCAGGTGCTTCACAAATTGATCCGTAAAAATGAAAAAGTACTTTTTTTTCACAAAAAAATTCTTTTAGCCTCAATTTTTTCATTTTCACATGGGGAACAGGATAAAATGGATCCTAAAATGTGTTGGGCAATTTCTCCTGAGTACACCAATACCTCACATGTGGGGGTAAACCACTGTTTGGGCACATGGTAAGGCTCGGAAGGGAAGGAGCGCCATTTGACTTTTTGAATGAAAAATTATTTCCATCGTTAGCGGACACCATGTCGCGTTTGGATAGCTCCTGTGTGCCTAAACATTGGCGCTCCCCCACAAGTGACCCCATTTTGGAAACTAGACCCCCCAAGGAACTTATTTAGATGCCTAGTGAGCACTTTAAACCCTCAGGTGCTTCACAAATTGATCTGTAAAAATGAAAAAGTACTTTTTTTTCACAAAAAAATTCTTTTCGCCTCAATTTTTTCATTTTCACATGGGCAGTAGGATAAAATGGATCATAAAATTTGTTGGGCAATTTCTCCCGAGTACGTTGATACCTCATATGTGGGGGTAAACCACTGTTTGGGCACTCGGCAGGGCTCGGAAGGGAAGGCGCGCCATTTGACTTATTGAATGGAAAATTAGCTCCAATTGTTAGCGGACACCATGTCGCGTTTGGAGAGCCCCTGTGTGCCTAAACATTGGAGCTCCCCCACAAATGACCCCATTTTGGAAACTAGAGCCCCCAAGGAACATATCTAGATGTATATTGAGCACTTTGAACCCCCAGGTGCTTCACAGAAATTTATAACGCAGAGCCATGAAAATAAAAAATAATTTTTCTTTCCTCAAAAATGATTTTTTAGCCTAGAATTTCCTATTTTGCCAAGGATAATAGGAGAAATTGGACCCCAAAAATTGTTGTCCAGTTTGTCCTGAGTACGCTGATACCCCATATGTGGGGGTAAACCACTGTTTGGGCGCACGGCAGGGCTCGGAAGGGATGGCACGCCATTTGGCTTTTTAAATGGAAAATTAGCTCCAATCATTAGCGGACACCATGTCACGTTTGGAGAGCCCCTGTGTGCCTAAACATTGGAGATCCCCCAGAAATGACACCATTTTGGAAACTAGACCCCCGAAGGAACTAATCTAGATGTGTGGTGAGGACTTTGAACCCCCAAGTGCTTCACAGAAGTTTATAACGCAGAGCCATGAAAATAAAAATAAAAAATTATTTTCTCAAAAATGATCTTTTAGCCTGCAATTTTTTATTTTCCCAAGGGTAACAGGAGAAATTTGACCCCAAAAGTTGTTGTCCAGTTTCTCCTGAGTACGCTGATACCCCATATGTGGGGGTAAATCACTGTTTGGGCACATTCCGGGGCTCGGAAGTGAAGTAGTGACGTTTTGAAATGCAGACTTTGATGGAATGCTCTGTGGGCGTCACGTTGCGTTTGCAGAGCCCCTGATGTGGCTTAACAGTAGAAACCCCCCACAAGTGACCCCATTTTGGAAACTAGACCCCCAAAGGAACTTATCTAGATGTGTGGTGAGCACTTTGAACCCCCAAGTGCTTCATAGAAGTTTATAATGCAGAGCCGTAAAAATAATAAATACGTTTCCTTTCCTCAAAAATAATTATTTAGCCCAGAATTTTTTATTTTCCCAAGGGTTACAGAAGAAATTGGACCCCAAAAGTTGTTGTCCAGTTTCTCCTGAGTACGCTGATACCCCATATGTGGGGGTAAACCACTGTTTGGGCACATGCCGAGGCTCGGAAGTGAAGTAGTGACGTTTTGAAATGCAGACTTTGATGGAATGCTCTGTGGGCGTCACGTTGCGTTTGCAGAGCCCCTGACAGGGGCTGACTGGCAAATTTTGGCCTGGGGGGCAAGCACACAGCAGTGGCCCATGAGTAGTGGCTCATCCTTAAAGGGGTTGTCGAATCTTATGCTACATGTCTACAGACACTATGTGTGAATCCTCATATCATGCAATATGAAGATTCTCTGGTGCCGGCAACAGGTGGTCTTGTGACTGCAAGCATGCGATATATATATTCCCAGCCACATTTCGACTAGACTGTTTTGGGCCTTGTTCAATACAGTTGCATTAGGCCATGCAAGTCTAGTCGGCATGTGACCGCATGTATGCAAATCACAAACTTACAGCCACACACCCGCCAAATGACCACAGCACTGCCAGCAATGTGAGAAGCACAAGTCTGCAGTCCAAAGAATGACAGAGTGAATGCACCAATGACACACACACACACACACGCACAGCCCCACTGTATAATGACAGACACACGCACAGCCACACTGTATAATGACACACACACAGCCCCACTGTATGACACACACGCACGCACAGCCCCACTGTATGACACACACACGCACAGCTCCACTGTGTAATGACACACACAGCCCCACTGTATAATGACACCCACACAGCCCCACTGTATAATGACACACACACGCACAGCCACACTGTATAATGACACACACACGCACAGCCACACTGTATAATGACACACACACAGCCCCACTGTATAATGACAGGCACATGCACAGCCCCACTGTATAATAACAGGCACACACAGCCACACTGTATAATGACAGGCACACGCACAGCCCCACTGTATAATGACACACACACACGCACAGCCCCACTGTATAATGACCCACACACACAGCCCCACTGTATGACACACACACATAGCCCCACTGTATAATGACACACACACGCACAGCCACACTGTATAATGACACACACACAGCCCCACTGTATGACACACACGCACGCACAGCCCCACTGTATGACACACACACGCACAGCTCCACTGTGTAATGACACACACAGCTCCACTGTATAATGACACACACAGCCCCACTGTATAATGACACCCACACAGCCCCACTGTATGACACACACTCAGCCCCACTGTATAATGACACACACACGCACAGCCACACTGTATAATGACACACACACAGCCCCACTGTATAATGACAGGCACATGCACAGCCCCACTGTATAATAACAGGCACACACAGCCCCACTGTATAATGACACACACACGCACAGCCCCACTGTATAATGACACACACACACGCACAGCCCCACTGTATAATGACCCACACACACAGCCCCACTGTATGACACACACACATAGCCCCACTGTATAATGACACACACATGCACAGCCCCACTGTATAATGACACACACATGCACAGCCCCACTGTATAATGACACACACGAACAGCCCCACTGTATAATGACACACACGCACAGCCCCACTGTATAATGACACACACGTACAGCCCCACTGTATAATGACACACACGCACAACCCCACTGTGTAATGACACACACGTACAGCCCCACTGTATAATGACACACACACGCACAGCCCCACTGTATAATGACAGGCACACGCACAGCCCCACTGTATAATGTCAGGCACACGCATGGCCCCACTGTATGACAGGCACACACACAGCCCCACTGTATAATGACAGGCACACGCACAGCCCCACTGTATAATGTCAGGCACACGCATGGCCCCACTGTATGACAGGCACACACACGGCCCCACTGTATAATGACACACGCACGCAGCTCACACACGCATGCAGCTCACACACGCATGCAGCTCACACACACACGCAGCTCACACACACACGCAGCTCACACACACACGCACAGCCCCACTGTATAATGACATACCCACACAGCCCCACTGTATGACGCACATGTACAGCCCCACTGTATAATGACACACACACGCACAGCCCCACTGTATAATGACACACACACGCACAGCCCCACTGTATAATGACACACATACACAGCCCCACTGTATAATGACACACACACGCACAGCCCCACTGTATAATGACACACACGCACAGCCCCACTGTATAATGACACACACACACAGCCCCACTGTATAATGACACACATAGCCCCACTGTATAATGACACCCACACAGCCCCACTGTATAATGACACGCACAGCCCTACTGTATAATGACAGGCACACGCACGGCCCCACTGTATAATGACAGGCACACGCACGGCCCCACTGTATAATGACACACGCACGCAGCTCACACACGCACGCAGCTCACACACACACGCAGCTCACACACACACGCAGCTCACACACACACGCAGCTCACACACACACGCAGCTCACACACACGCACAGCCCCACTGTATGACATACCTATAAAGCCCCACTGTATGACGCACATGTACAGCCCCACTATATAATGACACACACACGCACAGCCCCACTGTATAATGACACACACAGCCCCACTGTATAATGACACCGACACAGCCCCACTGTATGACACACACACACAGCCCCACTGTATAATGACACGCACACACACAGCCCCACTGTATAATGACAGGCACACGCAAAGCCCCACTGTATAATGACAGGCAGACGCACGGCCCCACTGTATAATGACACACACACGCATGGCCCCACTGTATAATGACAGGCACACGCACGGCCCCACTGTATAATGACTCACAAACGCACGCAGCTCACACACGCACGCAGCTCACACACGCACGCAGCTCACACACGCACGCAGCTCACACACGCACGCAGCTCACACACGCACGCAGCTCACACACGCACGCAGCTCACACACGCACGCAGCTCACACACGCACGCAGCTCACACACGCATGCAGCTCACACACACACGCAGCTCACACACACACGCAGCTCACACACACACGCAGCTCACACACACAGCTCACACACACGCACAGCCCCACTGTATAATGACATACCAATAAAGCCCCACTGTATGACACACATGTACAGCCCCACTGCATGACACACACACACACGCACAGCCCCACTGTATAATGACACACACGCACAGCCCCACTGTATAATGACACACACACGCACAGCCCCACGGTATAATGACACGCACACAGCCCCACTGTATAATGACACGCACACAGCCCCACTGTATAATGACAGGCACACGCACAGCCCCACTGTATAATGACAGGCACACGCACAACCCCACTGTATAATGACACGCACACGCACAACCCCACTGTATAATGACACGCACACGCACGGCCCCACTGTATAATGATGGGCACATGCAGCTCACACGCACATGCAGCTCACACGCACACGCAGCTCACGCACACGCAGCTCACACGCACACACAGCTCACACACAGACGCAGCTCACACACAGTGACAGACAGCTCACACACACGCAGCTCACACACACACAGCTCACACACACACGCAGCTCACACACACACGCACAGCCCCACTGTATAATGACACACCCACACAGCCCCACTGTATAATGACACGCACAGCCCCACTGTATAATGCACGCACACACACACAGCCCCACTGTATAATGACACGCACAACCCCACTGTATAATGACACGCACACGCACGGCCCCACTGTATAATGACAGGCACACGCAGCTCACGCGCACGCAGCTCACGCGCACGCAGCTCACACGCACGCAGTTCGCACGCACACAGCTCACACACATGCAGCTCACACACACACACGCACGCACGCAGCTCACAAACACACGCATGCAGCTCACACACACACGCACGCAGCTCACACACACACTCTCCTCACACACACACACACTCTCCTCATACACACACACTCTCCTCATACACACACTCTCCTCATACACACATACACACTCTCCTCATACACACACACACACTCTCCTCATACACACATACACACTCTCCTCATACACACACACACGCACTCTCCTCATACACACACTCTCCTCATACACACACACACACACACTCTCCTCATACACACATCACACACTCTCCTCTGTGGTGCAGGGGCGGCTGATGTCCATGTGCAGCTCTTCAGTTTCTCCTGCTCAGAGCTCTGCACTGTCCCGGCACTTCCCCCGTCTCTCCTTCTCTGCCGGGATGGCAGATGAGAGCAGGAGAAGCTGAAGCTCCGTGCACACACAGGCCGGTATGCTGACCTTTCATCTTGGCTGCTGGCTCTCTCCCTCAGAGACAGTGGCAGTGACGCTTAGGAGCTTGCTCATCGCATACCCCTGCAGCCTGCATGTCAGGGCTGCTAGCGGGATGACACCACCGCGCACTACAGGTGCGCTATGTATTAGTCACTGCCAGTCCTCCAGCGGCCCTGTGCAGCTGCTTAGACACCGGCCCGGGGGGCATATGCATTTCTGCCACCCGGCCCAGCCCGCGCCTGGCCCCTGATGTGGCTTAACAGTAGAAACCCCCCAAAAGTGACCCCATTTTGGAAACTAGACCCCGAAAGGAACTTATCTAGATGTGTGGTGAGCACTTTGAACCCCCAATCGCTTCATAGAAGTTTATAATGCAGAGCCGTGAAAATAATAAATACGTTTTCTTTCCTCAAAAATAATTATTTAGCCCAGAATTTTTTAATTTTCCCAAGGGTAACAGGAGAAATTTGACCCCAATATTTGTTGTCCAGTTTCTCCTGAGTACGGTGATACCCCATATGTGGGGGTAAACTACTGTTTGGGCACATGCCGGGGCTTGGAATAGAAGTAGTGACGTTTTGAAATGCAGACTTTGATGGAATGCTCTGCGGGCGTCACGTTGCGTTTGCAGAGCCCCTGATGTGCCTAAACAGTAGAAACCCCCCACAAGTGACCCCATTTTGGAAACTAGACCCCGAAAGGAACTTATCTAGATGTGTGGTGAGCACTTTGAACCCCCAAGTGCTTCATAGAAGTTTATAATGCAGAGCCGTGAAAATAATAAATACGTTTTCTTTCCTCAAAAATAATTATTTAGCCCAGAATTTTTTATTTTCCCAAGGGTTACAGGAGAAATTGGACCCCAAAAGTTGTTGTCCAGTTTCTCCTGAGTACGCTGATACCCCATGAGTGGGGGTAAACCACTGTTTGGGCACACGTCGGGGCTCAGAAGGGAAGTAGTGACTTTTGAAATGCAGACTTTGATGGAATGGTCTGCGGGTGTCACGTTGCGTTTGCAGAGCCCCTGGTGTGCCTAAACAGTAGAAACCCCCACAAGTGACCCCATTTTAGAAACTAGACCCCCCAAGGAACTTATCTAGATATGTGGTGAGCACTTTGAACCCCCAAGTGCTTCACAGACGTTTACAACGCAGAGCCGTGAAAATAAAAAATCATTTTTCTTTCCTCAAAAATTATGTTTTAGCAAGCATTTTTTTAGATTCACAAGGGTAACAGGAGAAATTGGACCCCAGTAATTGTTGCGCAGTTTGTCCTGAGTATGCTGGTACCCCATATGTGGGGGTAAACCACTGTTTGGGCACACGTCAGGGCTCGGAAGTGAGGGAGCACCATTTGACTTTTTGAATACGAGATTGGCTGGAATCAATGGTGGCGCCATGTTGCGTTTGGAGACCCCTGATGTGCCTAAACAGTGGTAACCCCTCAATTCTAACTCCAACACTAACCCCCCCACACCCCTAACCCTAATCCCAACTGTAGCCATAACCCTAATCACAACCCTAACCACAACCCTAATTCCAACCCTAACCCTAAGGCTATGTGCCCACGTTGCGGATTCGTGTGAGATAATTCCGCACCATTTTTGAAAAATCCGCGGGTAAAAGGCACTGCGTTTTACCTGCGGATTTTCCGCGGATTTCCAGTGTTTTTTGTGCGGATTTCACCTGCGGATTCCTATTGAGGAACAGGTGTAAAACGCTGCGGAATCCGCACAAAGAATTGACATGCTGCGGAAAATACAACGCAGCGTTTCCGCGCGGTATTTTCCGCACCATGGGCACAGCGGATTTGGTTTTTCATATGTTTACATGGTACTGTAAACCTGATGGAACACTGCTGCGAATCCGCAGCGGCCAATCCGCAGCCAAATCCGCACAGTGTGCACATAGCCTAATTCTAAAGGTATGTGCACACGCTGCGGAAAACGCTGCGGATCCGCAGCAGTTTCCCATGAGTTTACAGTTCAATGTAAACCTACGGGAAACAAAAATCGCTGTACACATGCTGCAGAAAAACTGCACGGAAACGCAGCGGTTTACATTCCGCAGCATGTCACTTCTTTGTGCGGATTCCGCAGCGGTTTTACAACTGCTCCAATAGAAAATCGCAGTTGTAAAACCGCAGTGAAATGCGCAGAAAAACCGCGGTAAATCCGCCATAAATCCGCAGCGGTTTAGCACTGCGGATTTATCAAATCCGCAGCGGAAAAATCCGCAGAGGACCAGAATACGTGTGCACATACCGAAACCCTAACCCTAGCCCTAACCCTAACCCTACCCCTAGCCCTAACCCTAGCCCTATCCCTACCCCTAACCCTACCCCTAACCCTAACCCTACCCCTAACCCTACCCCTAACCCTACCCCTAATCCTATTCTAACATTAGTGAAAAAAAAAATTTCTTTATTTTTTTACTGTCCCTACCTATGGGGGTGACAAAGGGGGGGGGGGTCATTTATTATTTTTTTTATTTTGATCACTGAGATATAATCTATCTCAGTGATCAAAATGCACTTTGGAACGAATCTGCCGGCCGGCTGATTCGGCGGGCGCACTGCGCATGCGCCCGCCATTTTGGAAGATGGCGGCGCCCAGGGAGAAGACGGACGGGACCCCGGCTGGATCGGTAAGTATGATGGGGTGGGGGGGACCACGGGGGGGGGATCGGAGCACGGGGTGGGGAATCGGAGCGCGGGAGGGGTGGAACGGAGCATGGGGGGCGTGGAACGGAGCACGCGGGGGGCTGGAATGGAGCACGGGGGGGTGGAACGGAGCACCGAGGGGGTGGATCGGAGTGCAGGGGGGGTGATTGGAGCATGGGGGGGGTGATTGGAGCACGGGGGGAGCGGACAAGAGCACGGGGGGAGTGGAGCACTGGACGGAGGGGAGTCGGAGCAGTGTACCGGCCAGATCGGGGGGCTGGGGGGGCGATCAGTGGGGTGGGGTGGGGGCACATTAGTATTTCCAGCCATGGCCGATGATATTTCAGCATCGGCCATGGCTGGATTGTAATATTTCACCCGTTATAATAGGTGAAATATTACAAATCGCTCTGATTGGCAGTTTCACTTTCAACAGCCAATCAGAGCGATCGTAGCCATGAGGGGGTGAAGCCACCCCCCTTGGGCTAAACTACCACTCCCCCTGTCCCTGCAGATCGGGTGAAATGGGAGTTAACCCTTTCACCCGATCTGCAGGGACGCGATCTTTCCATGACGCCACATAGGCGTCATGGGTCGGATTGGCACCGACTTTCATGACGCCTACGTGGCGTCATGGGTCGGGAAGGGGTTAAAGTGAATTGGGTCCCCCTGTGATATCAATTTTTTACTTTGGTGTTTAGGGTTATTAGGGATCCAGTCTTCAGCTGGCTGTTGAATTTGGTTTCCATTGGCCGCTGATGCATACTGTAATTTTGTTCTCAATAAATTACGTAATTTTTATATCTATAAACAATTTTAACTTAACAATTTTGTTCATCGAGGTGCAATGTGCAATTTAAACATTTCTTTAATATTTTTGAGCAGTGTATATGCCTTTCATATCGAGATATAGATTGAATGTTTTTTGACACATTTCTATGCTTTTACTGCCACATTATTTTTCCACAATTGAAGCTGTGTTTTTTACTGCAGCATCACTGAATCCACGTCCACGGCCCCTTTTGTTTATCACCTCTCCAGTTTGAACACTTGGTCTTGCGTCCTTCCCCTCTGGCAGGCTCCCTCTGTGCTAGTCAAGATTGCTTAGGTAACCTCTCAAATCTCAGATGATCTCAGTTAGCCACACCCATCCTCATTATAATCTGGGTCCTGATTAACACCCATGTCAGAGCTAACTTATGCTGCATGGCTTGGAGGAGAGGTGCTTATAGGAGGAGTTTGAAGGAGTTATTTGTGACGTGGTTTTGTAAGTGTGATAAGTCCCTTCCCTTCTCTTATTTTGGTTTATCCCCATCCTCCACTCCCCGCTGCATTTCTCTGTTATATGTGAGTGAATATTTGTATGTCTGGTAATTTCATTTGCCCTTGTTCATGTTGCATTGTTCTTTGGGTTGGTATACTGCGGTGCACGATAGCACCCCTTTTCCCTGGGTGGGGGAAGAGAACAGAAGGAGGGCTGATACAGGAAATAAGGCAAGGGTGCAACCCTGGCAACTTCAGAAGTATCCCAGGGAATAGGGTGAGCTAGGGCATTCCCTAGTATTAGGGAGCGGGAAGGAGCCCCCAGTCCCAAATCACCCGACAGCTGAGTCGTGACACATCTCTTCTATTCATGTCTGTAACTGCACTTCTGAAATCAAAATACCAGTTGCCTATACATCTCTACTCTCCCTATACTATATGTTCATCTGGCTGAAGTCCATCTATTGCTTCCAGATGTGGTTGGCCTGCATTCCCTGATGTACTGGTCCTCACTGTACTGATGCAGATCAGGAAGGAAAGCACTTAATATTAGAAATACATTAAGACAGAAGATAGAACATAGAAGAGGATTCTTTACTGTTAGGGCAGTGAGAATCTGGAATTGCTTGCCTGAGGAGGTGGTGATGGCGAACTCAGTCGAGGGGTTCAAGAGAGGCCTGGATGTCTTCCTGGAGCAGAACAATATTGTATCATACAATTATTAGGTTCTGTAGAAGGACGTAGATCTGGGGATTTATTATGATGGAATATAGGCTGAACTGGATGGACAAATGTCTTTTTTCGGCCTTACTAACTATGTTACTATGTTACTATGTGACAGTACGTCTAAAAGAAAAAATTGTATCATTCACATATATGAATCATATATCCTTATCTCATAGAAACATTTAAATCCCCTAAGGCTCCTCCTCTCTTGCACAGAATTTCCAGAAGGAATAAGAGCTTACAATCTAAACCTTTTTTGGTAATAGGACCACACATTTAACATATGGGTAGAGAGTAAATTACGTATAGCTAGGAGATGAGAAAAACCCATTTAAATACCCAGTGAAACTATGACCACCCTGGTGTGGACAGCTAATTTAGACTGTCACATTTGCTGGGAATAGAAATGAAGTCTGGGGTTTCTTTACCAAAAAAGGAGAAGTAGGCTCTTCTCAAGAATAAGCTGCTATGATGATATAACCTCTCCAGATTTTGTGTCTCCAATGCACAGTTATGAATATTAGGGTTTGTATAGATTAGATTTTGTTGGGATATACAGTACACACCAAAAGTTTGGACACACCTTCTCATTTAAAGATTTTTCTGTATTTTCATTGTAAATTCACACTGAAGGCATCAAAACTATGAATTAACACATGTGGCATTATATACTTAACAAAAAAGTGTGAAACAACTGAAAATATGTCTTATATTCTAGGTTCTTCAAAGTAGCCACCTTTTGCTTTGATGACTGCTTTGCACTCTCTTGGCATTCTCTTGTCAGACGGCACCGCGAGCAGGAGAACTTTCTCATACTTGCGGTACCCTCAGACAGGGAACGGCAGTTCACAGCAGACACTGAGCACACGGTGCTCAGTGTCTACTGGATGACAGGCTGCATGGTTGAATCATGCAACCATGTAGCCAGCCATCTAGATGTAGCAGAGGTATATCCATCATGGGACAAATGGATTAAAAGCATCTCTTTGGAAAGGTGAGGGATATTGTTTGTTTAACCTGTTTTGCAGATAATGAGGGCATCGGGGAAAGGGCGAAGTCGTAAGTATCGTTTAATTAAGACATTGCTGGAGTCTGTGTTTTTATACAATATGAGTCTGGGGTTAGTAATGGGGGTATCTGATTGATGCCTCTGCATTACTAACCTCGGGGCTTGATGTCACCTGACAATACAAAGGTGATATCAACCCCACCAACTATCACCCCACTTGCCACCGCTACAGAGCAAGTGGGAAGAGCGAGGTTAAGTGCCAGAACTCGCACATCTTAGAGATGCGCCTTTTCTGGGGAAACTGAGAGCTGATTTTTTTAGCTGTGGGGACAGGCCCCTTCCTAGGCTATCGATATCAGCCCACAGCTTTCTGCATAGCCTTTGCTAGTTATTAATTATAGGGGCAACCTATGTCATTTTTTTACTGTCCCCCATTTTAACCAGTAAAGGCTAAGTATATAGTTGGGAGCTGATATTTATAGCCTGGGAAACTCCATGGGTATTTCCCCCTCTCTAGGCTATAAACATTGGCCCTCAGCCATCGGCTTTCCCTCCACTGGTTATGAAAATTACGTGGGAGCCCATGTCATTTGTTTCAGAAAAATTAATCTTTTATTAATAAACACGTCCTGTAACCTGCATACACACTGTACTAATTGTTTTTGTCATTGACATCTATATATCTACCTATTCTTTGTGTATGTACTGTATGTTATCCATGTATTCTATCCTGTCAGCTCCTGCTGTGATTTTACACTATGTGGCTGCTGAATTGCCGGCTTTTCTTCTATCTATGTAAGATTTATACATATATATATATACTAGCTATTGAACCCGTTCTACGCCCAGGTGGCGAGCATCTATATTGGTATATGGTCTCCATCCTGGTATGTGCTGCTCCCATCCTGCGCCCCCGTTCTGTCATGTGCTGCTCCCATCCTGCGCCCCCGTTCTGTCATGTGCTGCTCCCATCCTGCGCCTCCATTCTGTCATTTGCTGCTCCCATCCTGTCATGTGCTGCTCCCATCCTGCGCCCCCGTTCTGTCATGTGCTGCTCCCATCCTGCGCCCCCGTTCTGTCATGTGCTGCTCACATCCTGCGCCCCCGTTCTGTCATGTGCTGCTCCCATCCTGCGCCTCCATTCTGTCATTTGCTGCTCCCATCCTGTCATGTGCTGCACCCATCCTGCGCCCCCGTTCTGTCATGTGCTGCTCCCATCCTGTGCCCCCGTTCTGTCATGTGCTGCTCCCATCCTGCGCCCCCGTTCTGTCATGTGCTGCTCCCATCCTGCTCCCCTGTTCTGTCATGTGCTGCTGCCATCCTGCGCCCGTTCTGTCATGTGCTGCTCCCATCCTGCACCCGTTCTGTCATGTGCTGCTGCCATCCTGCGCCAGTTCTGTCATGTGCTGCTCCCATCCTGCTCCCCTGTTCTGTCATGTGCTGCTCCCATCCTGAGCCCGTTCTGTCATGTGCTGCTGACATCCTGCGCTCGTTCTGTCATGTGCTGCTCCCATCCTGCGCCCGTTCTGTCATGTGCTGCTGCCATCCTGCGCCCATTCTGTCATGTGCTGCTGCCATCCTGCGCCTGTTCTGTCATGTGCTGCTGCCATCCTGCGTCCGTTCTGTCATGTGCTGCTGCCATCCTGCACCCGTTCTGTCATGTGCTGCTGCCATCCTGCGCCCGTTCTGTCATGTGCTGCTCCCATCCTGCACCCGTTCTGTCATGTGCTGCTGCCATCCTGCGCCCGTTCTGTCATGTGCTGCTCCCATCCTGCTCCCCTGTTCTGTCATGTGCTGCTCCCATCCTGAGCCCGTTCTGTCATGTGCTGCTGACATCCTGCGCTCGTTCTGTCATGTGCTGCTCCCATCCTGCGCCCGTTCTGTCATGTGCTGCTGCCATCCTGCGCCCATTCTGTCATGTGCTGCTGCCATCCTGCGCCTGTTCTGTCATGTGCTGCTGCCATCCTGCGTCCGTTCTGTCATGTGCTGCTGCCATCCTGCACCCGTTCTGTCATGTGCTGCTGCCATCCTGCGCCCGTTCTGTCATGTGCTGCTGCCATCCTGCCCCCGTTCTGTCATGTGCTGCTCCCATACTGCGCCACCATTGTATTATATGCCCCCCATAAGACGCTCCAGTGTGTATGCCCCCGTATGCTGCTGCCATATAAAAAAAAAAAAAATACCATTCTCACCTATCGTCCGGCTCCACTGCAGGTGTGTCTTCAAGAAAATGGCGCCGGAATGCGCGGACTGTGCAGGCGCCGATTCCGGCAGCAGGAATCGGCGCCTGCGCAGTCCGCCCTTTCCGGCGCCATTTTCTTGAAGACACACCTGCAGTGGAGCCGGAGTGTGTCTTCAAGAAAATGGCGCCGGAAAGCGTGGACTGCGCAGGCGCCGATTCCGGCAGCAGGAATCGGCGCCTGCGCAGTCCGCGCTTTCCGGCGCCATTTTCTTGAAGACACACTCCGGCTCCTCTGCCTGTGACTGGTAAGTCAGAGGGCGGCACCGGCGCGCATTAAGCGCGTCATCGCGCCCTCTGAACTGTCACAGCAGAGGAGCCGGGAGACAGAGCCGCACGCAGCGCTGGAACAGGGAAAAGTGAATATACTTACCCTCCTGGCGGTCCCTGACTCTCCGGTGGAGATCGCGGTATGCGTTCAGTGCTTTCGCATACCGCGATCTCCTGGGAGCGTCACTCTGTGGGGGCCAGACTGCGCCGGCGCTTGCCCCTGCGCAGTCTATAAAGGCTTCGGACAGAGTGACGCTCCCAGCGTTATATTATAGATGTGTGTCACTGACATCTACATATGTATGTATTCTATTTGTATACAGTATATCTATCCTATTCTAACCTGTCACTCTGTGATTTTACTGTACCCGGCGCATGAATTGCCGGCTTTTATTTTATCTTTTACCGAATGTTACGGACTTTTTCCGATTTTAAGAAAAATACTTGCGTTACCGATCATGAATCAGAATGTACCATATTCATGCTGAATTTATGTTTCATAATAATTTTTCAAACATATTCGCTCATTTCTAGTGATGTTAAGCGACGTGGATGTGGTGGTGCCTCTAAAGGCAGTGTGACAGATATGAAGGTGACTGTATCTCGTTCTAGGTTCCTGTCAAAATTTGGTCAAAGTACTACACCAATAACAAACCCAGACAAGTGCGAGGATGTTGTGGGTTGAATGGCAGACAAAGGCTCCAGTGTGTTGAAAAGCAGCACCACAAAGTCTTCCACACGGTCCAGTCTTAGTAGCCAAGAGACTGGACCTCTGAATCCTCAACCTGGTACTTCTTCCTCCCACCATCAAGAGTCCCAGGAAACATATGACCCCAAAGCTGGCCACTCTAAGGAACTGTTTACATTCCCTTGTAATTTGTCAGGCCTCTCAATGTGCACCTTTAAAGAGTATCATGAGGAGGTGGAGTGCAGTGATGCCCAAACATTTGAGCATGGACGACCAGGAGAAAGGCAAATTGGGGAAGGTCAATTGATGTCTGAAGAGGTGGAGGATAATCATGAGGCACAGCTGTCATCTGGTCAGCCTCAAATCGCAGCTCAGAAGGAGGATCAGATTGAGGAATTGGATGCCGACGTGGAGGTAGTGGTTTGCTCAGAGGTAGAACTCGGTCAACTGTTCCACAGAGCCTGACACTCAGCTAGATAACAGGCCAAGGGTAGATTTTTCCCCTATATAGCATTTTTTCTGAAAGTCCTTCAGATAAAACAACTGTAATTTACAGCATCTGCCAAACCAAGATGAGAAGAGGCGAGAACAATGCCAATCTGAGTACCACCAGCATGCAAAAGCAATTGGCAGCCAAGCACCCCAGTATGTGGGCAGAACGCTGGGGTACCAAATCAGTGTCTGAGGGTTAAACCACTGCCCCTTCCCCTGTTTTAAGGCCTTCCCAGTCTACTGACCATGAAGCAGGTGCTGATTTTTTTTTTCCCTGAGGAAGCTGTCTCTGTAACAGCGATATGCATTGGGTCCTCCCTCCATTTGTCTTGTTCCCTTCGCTGGCTGTATAGGCTATTTAACCCCCGAGGCTCTTACATTGGCAGCCCTTACTTTGCACGCTGTGGTTCCTTTATTCCAGAGCGGTTTTGACCCTCTCTTGTCTGATTTCATCTCAGGTACTACTGCATTCTGCACTTTTGCACTTTACATTGGGGGCCTTATTATCATTATTACACATGCGCTGTGCTGCGCCTTGGGGAGCCTTTAAACATTTGGTCACCTATTGGGAGTGGCTGCATTTAAGTGATGGTCTTTACTATTATGTAGATTTGTCTATATGCCAGGCACTTTTACCCATTGCTAATCAGTGGAATTTGAACATAGGCTATGTATTGCAATCTCTCTACTTGTATATGGGTGTTTCTCTTAAGTGTCATGTGGGGTCAATTGTGACATTCTTTTGCCATGCATTTATATGGGAACAGGCTTAATGAGGGAGTGTTTTTGTACTGTTTTTAATTGTTTTTATGATTGTTGCCAATAAAGTGTGTCCTTTTTCACATATCTACGTGGTGGAGTGCATATTATATAGTGGTGCTTTTCTTTATGTTCATAGGTGCTGATGCCGTCCGTCCACAACTAGCGGTTGCACACACACAAGTAAGCAACCACATGCACTTTGTTGTCCTAGTGCAGCATTCAGTTCTCCCTGCCCCAAGCATTTACTAGAAAGCAGAAATATCCAGCCACCCACCCACAGGTCCAAGAGCTAAACACCCACATTGCCAGATTGCTAGCCCTGGAAATGTTGCCATTTTGATTTGTGGGAATTGAGCCTTTCTGCAAGATCTTGGCGGTTACAGCCCCACGGTCCTTTATTCCCAGCCAAAACAATTTTTCCCTGTGTGCTCTCCCCATGTTACATAAGCACATGTTACACAATATCAGCCATGCTCTGGCCAACGCAGTCACAGGGAAGGTCCAACTAGCCACAGACACGTGGACAAGTTCTTCTGGACAAGGACGATGCATTTCCCTGATAGCACACTGGGTTTACCTGAGTCTGGGACAGAGGCTGGGATATCACACATCTTACCCAGATCAAGAATAGCAGGCCAACTTCCATCAGGGTTTTAGTTTCCTTGTATTCTACTTCCTGTCTTTCCTCCTACTCCTCAGCGGAACTAGCATCCCCATCGCTCCCCAGCTGGGAAATCTGTAGCACTGCCTTGGCGAAGTGGCAGCACGCTCTGCTGAGGCTCATCTGTTTGGGTGATAAACCTCACATTGCAGCAGATCTGTTGAAAGGGATGGAAGAACAGACCGATCAGTGGCTCTCCCCACTGAACCTCCAACCAGGTCTGGTTGTGTGCAATAATGGGCGCAACTTGGTGGTAGCTTTAAAGCTGGGCAAGCTGGTACACATTCCATGCATGGCCCACGTGCTGAACTTGTGACCTGCCCACACGCTGGAATTCAACCTTCCATATGTTGGCAAGACTTAGTGAGCAGCATAGGGCAGTCTCTGAATTCCAGTTTCTCAATGCCCATCAGAGTAACTCTCAGTCCACAAACATAACAATTGCCGAGAGAGTGTGGATCACTGACCTATGTGAGGTTCTTCAACACTTTAAGTACTGAACCAAGATGGTGAGCGCTGATGATGCTATTATTAGCATAACCATCCCACTGCTCTGTCTATTAAAACATTTGCTGCAGAATCTGAAAGAGGAAGCTTTGAATGCCGAGGAGGTAGCTATGGAGCAAGATTGTACAGTGGCTGATACCACACAGCCCAGCCTCACACAGTACACTGTGTGCAGAATTATTAGGCAAGTTGTATTTTGATCACATGATACTTTCTATACATGTTGCCCTACTCCAAGCTGTTCAGGCTTGAGCAGGGCCACCATCAGGGCATTACTGCCCTGACTGGCGTATGGGGCCCGATGGGCAGAGGGGGTCCGCATCGTCTCATCTGCTCACCGGGCTCCTACCAGCGCAGCGGCAGTGTAACACTATTTTTTATTTATTTATTTTTTTTCATTATATTTTTTTAATTGTTTCTTTCTTTTTTTATTAATACATTTTTTGCTGTATCTTTGAATATTATTGTTCATTTAATTTGCATTATTGTTTATTTTGATATTTCATTTTTTATTATGATTTTCACGCACTGTTATCACTTATGTGGTTCTTGTATATGTATTAATACTTGCCGCATTAGCTCCACCCATCTGCTCTATGTTTCCACTTGGCTGTTGCCTGGTTGCCCTGGCCGCGGGCAGTGCATGCGCGCGGGGGCTCGCCTTGGCCCGCGTCTCCTCCGGCGTCTCTATGAAGCGGCTTGATAGTGGTTACTATGGGAACCTTCCCAGCACCTCCTGCTTCTTGACGCTGGATGTGACGTCGGGCGGCGGCTGCTCCCGCCCTCCTGCACTCACAGACGCGCCCAGTGTTAACCACTCCCCTTCCTTTTGTATTGGTGCTTTTCAGTCTTGGTGGGATATTTAAGCTGGTCTATGTGGCACAAAGACACAATGTCACCTGAGGAAGCAGCGGCGAAACGCGCGTTGGGGTACCTGAGCTGTGGCAGTGGCATCCGATGGGTAAGATGGGCTGGTGGTTTTTTTTACATGCACTATCTGCACCTTACTTGTAGCCTTGTGGCTTATTTATTATACAGACAAGCTCTGCATGGCCTCTACCCAGCTTCACAGGTTCATTTCTTGAGGTTCCCCCCTTTTATGCACGTATATGTGTGGGTACTGGGAATGCTCTAATGTTATGGATAGCCTGCCACGCCAGATTTTTTGCATCATCATCCGCTATTAGACCTGTCCAATAGTTGTGGTATCAATTTTGTATACGTTATGTGATTTTTTCATACATTTGTGTGCCTTGTCTTTGCTATATAATTAATAAAGAGTGTTATATTTTTACAGTTATTTGCTTAGGCATTCATTACTTTATCCTTACTAGCTACTATTGGGGAATTTAAAAACTCCTGGTTTTTTTTCGTATGTTCTTTACACTGGGGCAGAATGATGGTCACACTGGGACACAATGCAGGACACACTGGGGCAGAATGCAGGACACACTGGGGCAGAATGCTGGACACACTGGGGCAGAATGCTGGACACGGTGGGGAAGAATGCTGGACACGGTGGGGCAGAATGCTGGACACAGTGGGGCAGAATGCAGGACACACGTGGCAGAATGCTGGACACACTGGGGCAGAATGCTGGACACGGTGGGGCAGAATGCTGGACACGGTGGGGCAGAATGCTGGACACGGTGGGGCAGAATGCTGGACACAGTGGGACAGAATGCAGGACACGGTGGGACAGAATGCTGGACACGGTGGGGCAGAATGCTGGACACAGTGGGGCAGAATGCAGGACATGCTGGGGCAGAATGCTGGATACGCTGGGGCAGAATGCTGGACACACTGGGGCAGAATGCTGGACACACTGGGGGCAGAATGTTGGCACACTGGGGCCAGGACTGGAAAAACTGGGGGAAGAATGGAGATACAGGGCATGATTGGAGACACGGGCATGATCGGAGACACAGGGCAGAATGGAGATACGGGGCAGAAAGAAAGACATGGGGGCATGTTTGGAGACACTGGGGGCAGGATTGGAGACAGATCATGCAGGATCATGGGGCAGGATGGATACGATGGAGACAGATGGGGCAGGAAGGAGAGATCATATGGGGCAGAATGGACACTCATGAGGGCTGGATGCGAGAACATATGGCTGAAGCCAGGAATGAGACACACGGGGCCAGGATGGGGAATATTATTACCATTGGGGCTAATTAAGGGATATTATTACTGCAGTGATGTATTTATTTTTTTTTGAGTATACTGTTTTAAATGGGGGGGTCTTGTTACTGTGTAGAGTGATGCTGTGTCGCCTTTTTTTCTTCATGTGGTGTAGTGTAGAAGTTGGGAAAAATTAAGTAATGTGTTCTGCAAGTGGAGATCGAGATAACTGTGTTATTTCCTGCAGAGAAGAGCCCTTGTTGGAAGAAGTGATAGCGGTCTGTTCTGGATGAAAGATGAAGGACTTCACCTAGAGACGTCACTGGTGAGTCAGTGTGTTACATATACACTGACACTATACACTGAATACTATATACAGCAGTCCTGTGTATAATGTCACCGGTGATCACTGTATTATCTGTATACAGACACTGCATACTAAGTACAGATCTCCTGTGAATAATGGGACTTATGGTGATAGCATTGTGGTTTTATAAATTACTGATCAGTATTGTAGTATTCAGTCACTATGTGGGGGTAATATGAGGTCTGGACATGGTGTTGCAGTATTTGTCCCTTGTATGTGCTATTTGGTCACTTTGTGGTGGTAATATGTTGTCTGGTCATGGTACGGTGGTATTTGTTCCTTTTATGTGATATTATTCGGTCGCCGGTGGTAATATATGGTCTGGTCATGGTGTTGTGGTATTTATTCTTGTATGTGATATTATTCGATCACTTTGGTTGTAATATGTGGTCTTGACATGGTGTAGTGGTATTTGTTCCTTGTATGTGGTATTATAGGTCGTCGATGCGGTGGTAATATGGTGTCTGGTCATGGTGCTGTGGTATTTGTCCCTTTTGAATGTGATATTATTGGTCATTTTAAAAATTGAAATATAAATAAAAATATACCTAAAGGGTATTGCATAGGGTTGAGCGACTTTTAGTTTTTTAGGGACGAGTCGGGTTTCGCGAAACCCGACTATCTCAAAAGTCGAGTCGAGTGGAATCGGCCGATTATCCCGAAAAGTCGGGGTCCGACCAAAACACGAAACCCAATGCAAGTCAACCGGGGAGCATAGTCGGCAGTGAGCGGAGGCCAGGAAAACATGTACAGTGCCCATTTTAATGGCAAAAACATCCATTCTTGTTACTGAAGCTTGTCAATCTTAATTTACCTTATAATAATAGTAAGGCATTGGAAATTGGGGGTCATTTGGCTAAAGTTGTGGGGGGTAGGGCTGGTTCAAGTATTTAGTGGGCCCAGGAAATCTGGACCACGTCACAGCAGTAGAGCAGGGAGAGGTAAGTATTTCAACTTTGCAAGTGCTGTGATCCTGAGCAAGCAGGGGGGGGCCACTCGTTGGCATTGGCACTGGCACAAGGCCCCTCAAAGTACGGCGGTGTGTTTGCACGGCGGGGGCGCCTCCCACTGGCAGCGACACTTTTGCGTACTATGAGGGGCCCTGTGCCAGTGACGTCGCCAACGAGTATTCCTCCCCCCACCTGATGAAGGAACCTGCACTTTAATCTGCACCTTCTTCTTTGTCCCCGTGTAAGGTGGTATGGTATGCGGGAAGAGGAACCTGACTTTCAGCAGGGTCACAATCTTGCTGTGTAGCGTGCATGGGAAATGTTGCGTTATGGGTCAATGTACCAGCAGACTCATCTATCACTGGCTGGGCAATGGGCAGGATGAGGAGGAAACACAGATATAGGCCCAAAGAATAAAGTGGGCTAAATGCAGTTCAAAATTGGTAACAGGGCTGACACAGAGAGTAGGCCCAAATCAGTAAGTAGTCTAAATGCAGTTCAAAATTGGCAACAGTAGTAAACAGGCGGCACAGCTTTGTTCAGTGGAGGAGAACAGCAAGGAGCGGCAGACACCCAACTAGTAGGCCAAATGCAGTCTAACATTAACAACTATTTAGCGATAGCCTGAAAATGGAATTTCAGGACAGGAAACCAGGAGAACAGCAAGGAGCGGCAGATACTGTTAGTAGGCCCCAACCCAACTAGTAGGCCAAATGCAGTTGTTCCATTTAACAACTATTTAACAAGAGCCTGAAGATAGAAGCTCAGGAAAGGCAACCTGGAGAACACCTTGGAGCGGCAGACACCGTCTCTACAACCCAGACCCAACTTGTAGGCCTAATGCAGTGTTGTTTCAACAACTACTTAACGAGAGCTAGAAGATAGAAGCTATGGAGAGGCAACCTGGAGAACACCTTGGAGCGTCAGACACCATTAGTAGGCCCTACCGAAGTAGTAATTCCAATGCAGTTTTCAAATTCCTATAGGCTGAAAACCAGACTATTGACGCTCAGCTTTTTTCAGAGGAGGACAGCTGTATTGGGCAGCAGTGGTCTAGTCAGTGGAGGACTATTGGAAGGAGGGACCGCAGACAGGCTTAGTAGGCCTAACATAACAAAAGTAGGCTGTAGGCCTTTAAAAATAGGTTCCAGGGGTACACGGGCAGCAGTGGTCTGGTAAGTGGAGGACTATTGGAAGGAGGGACCGCAGACAGGCTTAGTAGGCCTAACATAACAAAAGTAGGTTGTAGGCCTTTAAAAATAGGTTCCAGGGGTACACGGCAGCAGTGGTCTGGTAAGTGGAGGACTATTGGAAGGAGGGACCGCAGACAGGCTTAGTAGGCCTAACATAACAAAAGTAGGATGTAGGCACTTTAAAATAGATAGGTTCCAGGGGTACACGGGCAGCAGTGGTCTGCTCAGTGGAGGACTATTGGAAGGAGGGACCGCATACAGGCTTAGTAGGCCTAGCATAACAAAAGTAGGGGTATAGGCCCTTAAAAATAGGTTCCAGGGGTACACGGGCAGCAGTGGTCTGGTCAGTGGAGGACTACTGGAAGGAGGGACCGCAGACAGGCTTAGTAGGCCTAACATAACAAAAGTAGGCTGTAGGCCCTTAAAAATAGGTTCCAGGGGTACACGGGCAGCAGTGGTGTGGTCAGTGGAGGACTATTGGAAGGAGGGACCACAGACAGGCTTAGTAGGCCTAACATAACAAAAGTAGGCTGTAGGCACTTTAAAATAGCTTCCAGGGGTACACGGGCAGCAGTGGTGTGGTCAGTGGAGGACTATTGGAAGGAGGGACCGCAGACAGGCTTTGTAGGCCTAACATAACAAAAGTAGGCTGTAGGCACTTTAAAATAGGTTCCAGGGGTACACGGGCAGCAGTGGTGTGGTCAGTGGAGGACTATTGGAAGGAGGGACCGCAGACAGGCTTAGTAGGCCTATCATAACAAAAGTAGGCTCTATGCACTTGGAATTATCTTGCAGGGGTACCCAGGCAGCATTGGTGTTGTCAGCGGAGGCCGATTGTAATGAGTGTCTGACAGTTAGTACTCCCAAAAAATAAATAGATGTTAATGTCTTGCAATACAACAAAACCAAAAAACAAAAGGGTGGCATACTTAGGTACAGGGGTGGGCTCCGCTGCTGAGTTTCAGACCTAGTAATTTGGCGCAAAGTATTTACTGGTGTAAATATAGGACACTGCCCCAGACTATTTTACGTAGCATCATACATGTCAACACATTGGTATTGTCAGTGCCAGGCATTGAAGGATGTCAGCGCATAGACTAAACATTGGTGGAGCTGTGAGAGATAATTTTGCAAATCGTAGAGCACTGTTTGAGCTGGGGGGGGAAACTGTCTTGTGGCCGGCGGTACAGGCCCAGAGCCCCTCATGTTACAACGGTGTGTCTGACGTTGGTTGCGTGCCACCACCGCCAGAGACACTTTATTGTACTATGAGGGACCCAGTGGCAGTGCCGTCGACCAAAAGCGTGCACACCCACCTCTTCAGACAAACGGCACTCTCACGGGTGCTTGCACCAAGTGGCGAGACCACGGCCCCGTGGGGGGAGTTTGGCCATTTAGGGAGGTGTAAACATGTCGTATGCTGGACAAACAGCTGCTGCAAATTACGAGATTGGAAAACTCAGTCAGAGCAGTCCACAAGCAAGACCTTTTAATTGGAAAGCTAGGTGTCAGCTGGGAAAGGTGGGGCAAAATAATTCGAAATCCAGTAGTGGTTCATTTTAATGAAGGTTAGATCATCAACATTTTGGGTAGCCAGACGAGTCCTTTTTTCGGTCAATATTGAACCAGCAGCACTGAATACTCTTTCTGATAGCACACTAGCTGCTGGGCAAGCAAGCTCCTGCAATGCATATTCTGCCAATTCTGGCCAGGTGTCTAATTTGGATGCCCAGTAATGAAATGGGAATGACGGTTGAGGGAGAACATCGATAAGGGATGAAAAATAGTTAGTAACCATACTGGACAAATGTTGTCTCCTGTCACTTTGAATTGATGCTGCAGTACCTGTCCTGTCTGCGGTCATAGCAAAATCACTCCACAACCTGGTCAGAAAACCCCTCTGTCCAACGCCACTTCTGATTTGTGCACCTCTAACACCTCTGGTCTGCTGCCCCCTGCAGCTCGTGTGAGAACGATCACCGGCGCTGTGTGCTGGGAATGCCTGAATCAAACGGTCAACAAGAGTTGATTGTTTGGTTGCTAATATTTGTTCCAGGTTCTCATGTGGCATAATATTTTGCAATTTGCCTTTATAGTGAGGATCAAGGAGGCAGGCCAACCAGTAATCGTCATCGGTCATCATGTTAATAATGCGTGGGTCCCTTTTGAGGATACGTAAGGCATAATCCGCCATGTGGGCCAAAGTTCCAGTTGTCAAATCTGCGGTTGTGCTGGGTTGAGGGGCAGTTACAGGCAAATCTACGTCACTTGTGTCCCTCAAAAAACCAGAACCCGGCCTTGCCACGCCACCAATTTCCAGTGGCCCCGAAGAAGCTTCCTCATTAAAAAAATACTCATCCCCATCATTCTCCTCATCCTCCTCCTCCTGTTCGCCCGCTACCTCGTCCTGTACACTGCCCTGACCAGACAATGGCTGACTGTCATCAAGGCTTTCCTCTTCCTCTGCTGCAGACGCCTGCTCCTTTATGTGCGTCAAACTTTGCATCAGCAGACGCATTAGGGGGATGCTCATGCTTATTATGTCGTTGTCTGCACTAACCAGCCGTGTGCATTCCTCAAAACACTGAAGGACTTGACACATGTCTTGTACCTTCGACCACTGCATACCTGACAACTCCATGTCTGCCATCCTACTGCCTGCCCGTGTATGTGTATCCTCCCACAAATACATAACAACATGCCTCTGTTCGCACAGTCTCTGAAGCATGTGCAGTGTTGAGTTCCACCTTGTTGCAACGTCGATGATTAGGCGATGCTGGGGAAGGTTCAAAGACCGCTGATAGGTCTGCATACGGCTGGAGTGTACGGGCGAACGGCGGATATGCGAGCAAAGTCTGCACACTTTGAGGAGCAGGTCGGATAACCCCGGATAACTTTTCAGGAAGCACTGCACCACCAGGTTTAAGCTGTGAGCCAGGCAAGGAATGTGTTTCAGTTGGGAAAGGGCGATGGCAGCCATGAAATTCCTTCCGTTATCACTCACTACCTTGCCTGCCTTAAGATGTACAGTGCCCAGCCATGACTGTGTTTCTTTCTGCAAGAACTCGGATAGAACTTCCGCGGTGTGTCTGTTGTCGCCCAAACACTTCATAGCCAATACAGCCTGCTGACGCTTGCCAGTAGCTGCCCCATAATGGGACACCTGGTGTGCAACAGTGGCAGCTGCGGGTGGAGTGGTTGTGCGACTGCGGTCTGTGGACGTGCTCTCGCTTCTGCAGGAGGACGAGGAGGAGGAGGAGGGGGTGCAAACGGCTACAGCCAACTGTTTCCTAGACCGTGGGCTAGGCAGAACTGTCCCAATATTGCTGTCCCCTGTGGACCCTGCATTCACCACATTCACCCAGTGTGCCGTGATGAACACGTAACGTCCCTGGCCATGCCTACTGGTCCATGCATCTGTTGTCAGGTGCACCTTTGTACTCACAGATTGCCTGAGTGCATGGACGATGCGCTCTTTAACATGCTGGTGGAGGGCTGGGATGGCTTTTCTCGAAAAGAAGTGTCAACTGGGTAGCTCGTAGCGTGGTTCAGCGTAGTCCATCAAGGCTTTGAAAGCTTCGCTTTCAACTAATCGGTAGGGCATCATCTCTAACGAGATTAGTCTAGCTATGTGGGCTGTTATGGTCTGGTGATTAAGGAGCGACATGCGACTAGCTCTGAGCAGGTGGTAACTATACTGACCGCAGTCCCTAAGCTCGACACAACACTAGAAGTAGCCGTGGAATGCTCCTAACTCTGCCTAGGCATCTCGTCACAGCCTAAGAGCTAACTACCCCTAAAGATAGAAGCAGGAAAACTATCTTGCCTCAGAGAAAATCCCCAAAGGATAGATTAGCCCCCCCCCCCACAAGTAATGACTGTGAGAGGAGAAGGAAATGACATACGTAGTATGAAACAAGATTAAGCACAGGAGGCCACTTCTAGCTAAATAGAAATAGTACAGGACAGAACGCTGTGCGGTCAGTACTAAAAACTAGAAAAAGTCCACCACAGAGGAATGCAAAAATCTCCACACCTGACTAAAGGTGTGGAGGGCAAACTCTGCTGCCCAGAGCTTGCAGCCTAGCTGAATAGATCCATACTGATAAGCTGGACAAATGAACAAAACATAGAAAGTGCTGAACAACAAAGTCCACAATAAGTGAACTGCAAAAGGCCAAGCAAGGACTTAGCTTTTGCTGAACTGGTCAAAGTGTCAGGAAAATCCTAAGAGCAATGACTCCAGGCAGGAACAATTGACAACTGGCATTGAATGAGGGATAAGGCCAGACTAATATAGCCGAGCCAGAAAGACGATCAGTGAAAACAGCTGCTGAAGCTAAATCCAAGAAGCAGCCATACCACTCAAAACCACAGGAGGGAGCCCAAGAGCAGAACTCACAAAAATGCTACTTACAACCACCGGAGGGAGCCCAAGAGCGGAATTCACAACAGTACCCCCCCTTGAGGAGGGGTCACCGAACCCTCACCAGAGCCCCCAGGCCGATCAGGACGAGCCAAATGAAAAGCACGAACCAAATCAGCGGCATGAACATCGGAGGCAACAACCCAAGAATTATCCTCCTGGCCATAACCCTTCCACTTGACAAGATACTGAAGCTTCCGCCTCGAAAAATGAGAATCCAAAATTTTCTCAACCACATATTCCAACTCCCCCTCAACCAACACCGGGGCAGGAGGATCAACAGATGGAACAAGGGGCACCACATATCTCCGCAACAAATATCTATGGAAAACATAGTGGATGGCAAAAGAGGCTGGAAGGGCCAAACGAAAAGACACAGGATTGATAATCTCAGAAATCTTATAAGGACCAATAAACTGAGGCTTGAACTTAGGGGAAGAAACCTTCATAGGAACATGACGAGAGGACAACCAGACCAAATCCCCCACACGAAGCCGAGGACCAACACACCGACGGCGGTTAGCAAAACGCTGAGCCTTTTCCTGGGACAACGTCAAATTGTCCACCACATGAATCCAAATCTGCTGCAACCTGTCCATCACAGAATCTACACCAGGACAATCAGAAGGCTCAACCTGCCCTGAAGAAAAACGAGGATGGAAACCAAAATTACAAAAGAAAGGCGAAACCAAAGTAGCCAAACTGGCCCGATTATTAAGGGCAAACTCGGCCAACGGCAAGAAAGTCACCCAATCATCCTGATCAGCAGACACAAAGCATCTCAAATAGGTCTCCAAAGTTTGATTAGTTCGCTCAGTTTGACCATTTGTCTGAGGATGTAACGCCGAAGAAAAAGACAAATCAATACCCATCCTAGAACAAAAGGCCTGCCAAAACCTGTAAACAAACTGGGAACCTCTATCAGACACAATATTCTCCGGAATGCCATGCAAATGAACCACATGTTGAAAAAACAATGGAACCAAATCAGAGGAGGAAGGCAATTTAGGCAAAGGTACCAAATGGACCATTTTAGAGAACCGGTCACAAACCACCCAGATAACAGACATCCTCTGGGACACAGGAAGAGCCGAAATAAAAGCCATGGAAATATGCGTCCAAGGCCTCTCCGGGACGGGCAAAGGCAAAAGCAACCCACTAGAGCGGGGAACAGCAAGGCTTAGCCCGGGCACAAGTCCCACAGGACTGCACAAAAGAACGCACATCCCGCGACAAGGAAGGCCACCAAAAGGACCTAGCAACCAAATCTCTGGTACCAAAAATCCCAGGATGACCGGCCAACACAGAACAATGGACCTCAGAAATGACCTTACTTGTCCATCTATCAGGAACAAACAGCTTCCCCACAGGACAGCGGTCAGGTTTATCAGCCTGAAACTCCCGAAGCGCCCGCCGCAAATCAGGGGAGATGGCAGACAGAATCACCCCTTCCCTAAGAATGCCAACCGGCTCAAGGACTCCAGGAGAATCCAGCAAAAAACTCCTAGAGAGGGCATCCGCTTTAACATTCTTAGATCCTGGAAGATACGAGACCACAAAATCAAAATGGGAGAAAAACAGGGACCACTGAGCCTGTCTAGGGTTCAGCCGCTTGGCCGACTCAAGGTTAATCAGATTCTTATGATCGGTCAAGACCACAATGCGATGCTTGGCTCCCTCAAGCCAATGTCGCCACTCCTCAAATGCCCACTTCATAGCAAACAACTCCCGATTGCCAACATCATAATTGCGTTCCGCAGGCGAAAACTTTCGGGAAAAGAAGGCACATGGTTTCATCAAGGAACCATCAGAATTCCTCTGTGACAAAACGGCCCCTGCCCCAATCTCAGAAGCGTCAACCTCAACCTGAAAGGGAAGAGAAACATCCGGCTGACGCAAGACAGGGGCAGAAGTAAATCGGCGTTTAAGCTCCTGAAAGGCCTCAACAGCCTCAGAGGACCAATTAGTCACATCAGCGCCTTTCTTCGTCAAATCGGTCAGGGGTTTAACCACACTAGAGAAGTTGGCAATGAAACGGCGATAAAAATTAGCAAAGCCCAAAAATTTCTGAAGGCTCTTCACAGATGTGGGTTGAATCCAGTCATGAATGGCTTGGACCTTAACAGGATCCATTTCTATAGACGAAGGGGAAAAAATAAACCCCAAAAAAGAGACCTTCTGAACTCCAAATAGGCACTTAGACCCCTTCACAAATAGAGCATTATCACGAAGGATCTGGAATACCATCCTGACCTGCTTCACATGAGACTCCCAATCATTGGAAAAAATCAAAATATCATCCAAATACACAATCAAGAATTTGTCAAGATAATTGCGGAAAATATCATGCATAAAGGACTGAAATACAGAAGGAGCATTAGAAAGCCCGAAAGGCATCACCAGGTATTCAAAATGGTCTTCGGGCGTATTAAATGCAGTTTTCCATTCGTCACCCTGTTTAATACGAACAAGATTATATGCCCCTCGAAGGTCAATCTTGGTAAACCAACTAGCCCCCTTAATCCTAGCAAACAAATCAGAGAGCAAAGGTAAAGGGTATTGGAATTTGACCGTGATCTTATTAAGAAGGCGATAATCAATACAAGGTCTTAAGGAGCCATCCTTCTTGGCAACAAAAAAGAATCCCGCTCCCAATGGTGACGAAGACGGCCGAATATGCCCCTTCTCTAAAGACTCCTTAACATAGCTCCGCATGGTGGCAATCTCTGGCACAGACAGATTGAAAAGTCGGCCCTTAGGGAACTTACAGCCAGGAATCAAGTCAATAGCACAATCACAGTCCCTATGTGGAGGAAGGGAACTGGACTTGGGCTCATCGAATACATCCTGGAAATCTGACAAAAATTCAGGAACATCAGAAGAGGGGGAAGAGGAAATTGACATTAAAGGAACGTCACTATGTACCCCTTGACAACCCCAACTAGTCACAGACATTGATTTCCAATCCAGCACTGGATTGTGTACTTGTAACCATGGAAAACCCAGTACAACAACATCATGTAAATTATGCAACACCAGAAAACGGCAATCTTCCTGATGTGCAGGAGCTATGCACATAGTCAGCTGAGTCCAATACTGAGGTTTATTCTTGGCCAATGGTGTAGCATCAATACCCCTCAAGGGTATGGGACTCTGCAAAGGCTGCAAAGAAAAACCACAGCGCCTAGCGAATTCTAAGTCCATTAAGTTCAGAGCAGCGCCTGAATCCACAAATGCCATGACAGAAAAAGATGACAATGAGCAAATCAGGGTCACAGACAGGAGAAACTTAGGCTGCACAGTACTAACGGTAACAGATCTAGCGACTCTCGTAATACGCTTAGGGCAATCAGAAATAGCATGAGCAGAATCACCACAGTAAAAACACAGCCCATTCTGACATCTGTATCCCCTCTGTTCCGCTCTAGTCAAAATCCTATCACATTGCATGGCCTCAAGACTCTGCTCAGAGGACACTGCCATACGGTGCACCACTTTGCGTTCGCGCAGGCGCCGATCAATCTGAATGGCCAGAGACATAGATTCGCTCAAACCAACAGGCGTGGGAAAACCCACCATAACATCTTTAAGGGCTTCAGAAAGACCCTTTCTGAAAATTGCTACCAGAGCGTCCTCATTCCATTTAGTGAGCACAGACCATTTTCTAAATTTCTGGCAGTATAATTCTGCCGCTTCCTGACCCTGACACAGGGCCAATAGTGTTTTCTCAGCATGCTCTACAGAGTTAGGTTCGTCATACAATAATCCGAGCGATTGAAAGAATGCATCTATATTGAGCAATGCCGGATCCCCTGACTCAAGAGAGAATGCCCAGTCCTGAGGGTCGCCACGCAGCAGAGAAATAACTATCTTTACTTGCTGAATGGGGTCACCAGAGGAACGGGGTTTCAGAGCAAAAAACAATTTGCAGTTATTTTTAAAGTTCAAAAACTTAGATCTATCCCCGTAAAACAAATCCAGAGTAGGAATTCTAGGCTCTAAGGCCGGAGTCTGAACAACATAATCTTGAATACTCTGTACTCTTGCAGCAAGCTGATCCACACGAGAAAACAACCCCTGAACATCCATGCCTGCATCCAAATCCTGAATCACCCAGAGATAAGAGGAAGGAAAAAAGACAAAACAAACTAAAGAAAAAAAAATTGGCTCAGTACTCTTTTTCTTTTCCTTCTTTTGAGATGCATTCAGCTCATTTTTGGCCTTTTGTACTGTTATGGTCTGGTGATTAAGGAACGACATGCGACTAGCTCTGAGCAGGTGGTAACTATACTGACCGCAGTCCCTAAGCTCGACACAACACTAGAAGTAGCCGTGGAATGCTCCTAACTCTGCCTAGGCATCTCGTCACAGCCTAAGAGCTAACTACCCCTCAAGATAGAAGTAGGAAAACTATCTTGCCTCAGAGAAAATCCCCCAAGGATAGATTAGCCCCCCACAAGTAATGACTGTGAGAGGAGAAGGAAATGACATACGTAGTATGAAACAAGATTAAGTACAGGAGGCCACTTCTAGCTATATAGAAATAGTACAGGACAGAACGCTGTGCGGTCAGTACTAAAAACTAGAAAAAGTCCACCGCAGAGGAATGCAAAAATCTCCACACCTGACTAAAGGTGTGGAGGGCAAACTCTGCTGCCCAGAGCTTCCAGCCTAGCTGAAAAGATCCATACTAATAAGCTGGACAAATGAACAAAACATAGAAAGTGCTGAACAACAAAGTCTACAACAAGTGAACTGCAAAAGGCCAAGCAAGGACTTAGGATTTTCCGGACACTCTGACCAGTTCAGCAAAAGCTAAGAGCAATGACTCCAGGCAGGAACAATTGACAACTGGCATTGAATGAGGGATAAGGTCAGACTAATATAGCCGAGCCAGAAAGACGATCAGTGAAAACAGCTGCTGAAGCTAAATCCAAGAAGCAGCCATACCACTCAAAACCACAGGAGGGAGCCCAAGAGCAGAACTCACAAAAATGCTACTTACAACCACCGGAGGGAGCCCAAGAGCGGAATTCACAACATTGGGCGTTCAAACCCTGTGTACGCGGATGTGAGGATGAGTACTTCCCTTTTCTAACGAGAGTCTCATGTAGGGTGAGCTGGACTGGAGAGCTGGAGATCGTGGAACTAGCGGGGGTGCTGGTGGACATGGCAGACTGAGAGACGGTTGGAGATGGTATTCTTGCCGGTGCCCTAGATGCAGTGTTTCCTACTACGAAACTGGTGATTCCCTGACCTTGACTGCTTTGGCCTGGCAACGAAACCTGCACAGATACTGCAGGTGGTGCGGAAAATGGTGGCCTTACAGTGACGGAAGGGATGTAGCGTTGCTGACTAGTTTCATTGGCCGAGGGTGCTACAACCTTAAGGGACGTTTGGTAGTTAGTCCAGGCTTGCAAATGCATGGTGGTTAAATGTCTATGCATGCAACTTGTATTTAGACTTTTCAGATTCTGACCTCTGCTTAACCCCTCTGTGACCTTAGACGTACTATCCCGTCGAGGTGCCCTGGGTTTATCTGACCCTGGACGGGATAGTACGTCATAGCCGATCGGCCGCGCTCACGGGGGGAGCGTGGACGATCGCGGCCGGGTGTCAGCTGCTTATCGCAGCTGACATCCGGCACTATGTGCCAGGAGCGGTCACGGACCGCCCCCGGCACATTAACCCCTGGCACACCGCGATCAAAGATGATCGCGATGTGCCGGCGGTGCAGGGAAGCACCGCGCAGGGAGGGGGCTCCCTGCGGGCTTCCCTGAGACCCCGGAGCAACGCGATGTGATCGCGTTGCTGCGAGGGTCTCACCTCCCTCCCTGCTCCTTCCAGCCCCGGATCCAAGATGGCCACGGATCCGGGTCCTGCAGGGAGGGAGGTGGCTTCACAGAGCCTGCTCAGAGCAGGCACTGTGAAGCCTGCAGCGCTGCATGTCAGATCAGTGATCTGACAGAGTGCTGTGCAAACTGTCAGATCACTGATCTGTGATGTCCCCCCCTGGGACAAAGTAAAAAAGTAAAAAAAAAAATTTCCAAATGTGTAAAAAAAATAAAAAAAAATATTCCAAAATAATGAAAAAAAAAAAAAAATATTATTCCCATAAATACATTTCTTCATCTCAATAAAAAAAAAAAACCAATAAAAGTACACATATTTAGTATCGCCGTGTCCGTAACGACCCGACCTATAAAACTGTCCCACTAGTTAACCCCTTCAGTAAACACCGTAAGAAAAAAAAAAAAAAAACGAGGCAAAAAACAACGCTTTATTATCATACCGCCGAACAAAAAGTGGAATACCACGCGATCAAAAAGACAGATATAAATACCCATGGTATCGCTGAAAGCGTCATATTGTCCCGCAAAAGAAGAGCCGCCATACAGCATCATCAGCAAAAAAATAAAAAAGTTATAGTCCTGAGAATAAAGCGATGCAAAAATAATTATTTTTTCTGTAAAATAGTTTTTATCGTATAAAAGCGCCAAACCATAAAAAAATGATATAAATGAGGTATCGCTGTAATCGCACTGACCCGAAGAATAAAACTGATTTATCAATTTTACCAAACGCGGAACGGTATAAACGCCTCCCCCAATAGAAATTCATGAATAGCTGGCTTTTGGTCATTCTTCCTCACAAAAATCGGAATAAAAAGCGATCAAAAAATGTCACGTGCCCAAAAATGTTTTCAATAAAAACGTCAACTCGTCCCGCAAAAAACAAGACCTCACATGACTCTGTGGACCAAAATATGGAAAAATTATAGCTCTCAAAATGTGGTATTGCAAAAAATATTTTTTGCAATAAAAAGGGTCTTTCAGTGTGTGACGGCTGCCAATCATAAAAATCCGCTAAAAAACCCGCTATAAAAGTAAATCAAACCCCCCTTCATCACCCCCTTAGTTAGGGAAAAATAAAAAAAAATGTATTTATTTCCATTTTCCCATTAGGGCTAGGGTTAGGGCTAGGGTTAGGGCTAGGGCTAGGGTTAGGGTTAGGGCTAGGGTTAGGGCTAGGGTTAGGGCTAGGGTTAGGGCTAGGGTTAGGGTTAGGGCTAGGGTTAGGGCTAGGGTTAGGGCTAGGGTTAGGGCTAGGGTTAGGGCTAGGGTTAGGGCTAGGGTTAGGGTTAGGGCTAGGGTTAGGGCTAGGGTTAGGGCTAGGGTTAGGTTTAGGGTTAGGGTTGGGGCTACAGTTAGGGTTGGGGCTAAAGTTAGGGTTAGGGTTTAGATTACATTTACAGTTGGGAATAGGGTTGGGATTAGGGTTAGGGGTGTGTCAGGGTTAGAGGTGTGGTTAGGGTTACCGTTGGAATTAGGGTTAAGGGTGTGTTTAGATTAGGGTTTCAGTTATAATTGGGGGGTTTCCACTGTTTCGGCACATCAGGGGCTCTCCAAACACGACATGGCGTCCGATCTCAATTCCAGCCAATTCTGCGTTGAAAAAGTAAAACAGTGCTCCTTCCCTTCCGAGCTCTCCTGTGTGCCCAAACAGGAGTTTACCCCAACATATGGGGTATCAGCGTACTCAGGACAAATTCGACAACAACTTTTGTGGACCAATTTCTCCTGTTACCCTTGGGAAAATACAAAACTGGGGGCTAAAAAATAATTTTTGTGGGAAAACAAAAAGATTTTTTATTTTCACGGCTCTGCGTTATAAACTGTAGTGAAACACTTGGGGGTTCAAAGTTCTCACAACACATCTAGATAAGTTCATTGAGGGGTCTAGTTTCCAATATGGGGTCACTTGTGGGGGGTTTCTACTGTTTAGGTACATTAGGGGCTCTGCAAACGCAATGTGACGCCTGCAGACCAATCCATCTAAGTCTGCATTCCAAATGATGCTCCTTCCCTTCCGAGCCCTCCCATGCGCCCAAACGGTGGTTCCCCCCCACATATCGGGTATCAGTGTACTCAGGACAAATTGGACAACAACATTTAGGGTCCAATTTCTCCTGCTAACCTTGGAAAAATACAAAACTGGGGGCTAAAATATAATTTTTGTGGAAAAAAAAATATTTTTATTTGCATGGCTCTGCGTTATAAACTGTAGTGAAATACTTGGGGGTTCAAAGCTCTCACAACACATCAAGATGAGTTCCTTAGGGGGTCTACTTTCCAAAATGGTGTCACTTGTGGGGGGTTTCTACTGTTTAGGTACATTAGGGGCCAGGCGCGGGCTGGGCCGGGTGGCAGAAATGCATATGCCCCCCGGGCCGGTGTCTAAGCAGCTGCACAGGGCTGCTGGAGGACTGGCAGTGACTAATACATAGCGCACCTGTAGTGCGCGGTGGTGTCATCCCGCTAGCAGCCCTGACATGCAGGCTGCAGGGGTATGCGATGAGCAAGCTCCTAAGCGTCACTGCCACTGTCTCTGAGGGAGAGAGCCAGCAGCCAAGATGAAAGGTCAGCATACCGGCCTGTGTGTGCACGGAGCTTCAGCTTCTCCTGCTCTCATCTGCCATCCCGGCAGAGAAGGAGAGACGGGGGAAGTGCCAGGACAGTGCAGAGCTCTGAGCAGGAGAAACTGAAGAGCTGCACATGGACATCAGCCGCCCCTGCACCACAGAGGAGAGTGTGTGATGTGTGTATGAGGAGAGTGTGTGTGTGTGTGTGTATGAGGAGAGTGTGTGTATGAGGAGAGTGCGTGTGTGTGTGTATGAGGAGAGTGTGTATGTGTGTATATGAGGAAAGTGTGTGTGTATGAGGAGAGTGTGTGTGTGTGTGAGGAGAGTGTGTGTGTGAGCTGCGTGCGTGTGTGTGTGAGCTGCATGCGTGTGTTTGTGAGCTGCGTGCGTGTGTGTGTGTGAGCTGCATGTGTGTGTGAGCTGCGTGTGTGTGTGAGCTGCATGCGTGTGTGAGCTGCATGCGTGTGTGAGCTGCGTGCGTGTGTCATTATACAGTGGGGCCGTGTGTGTGCCTGTCATACAGTGGGGCCATGCGTGTGCCTGACATTATACAGTGGGGCTGTGCGTGTGCCTGTCATTATACAGTGGGGCTGTGCGTGTGTGTGTCATTATACAGTGGGGCTGTACGTGTGTGTCATTACACAGTGGGGTTGTGCGTGTGTGTCATTATACAGTGGGGCTGTACGTGTGTGTCATTATACAGTGGGGCTGTGCGTGTGTGTCATTATACAGTGGGGCTGTTCGTGTGTGTCATTATACAGTGGGGCTGTGCATGTGTGTGTCATTATACAGTGGGGCTGTGCATGTGTGTGTCATTATACAGTGGGGCTATGTGTGTGTGTCATACAGTGGGGCTGTGTGTGTGGGTCATTATACAGTGGGGCTGTGCGTGTGTGTGTGTCATTATACAGTGGGGCTGTGCGTGTGTGTGTCATTATACAGTGGGGCTGTGTGTGCCTGTTATTATACAGTGGGGCTGTGCATGTGCCTGTCATTATACAGTGGGGCTGTGTGTGTGTCATTATACAGTGTGGCTGTGCGTGTGTGTCATTATACAGTGGGGCTGAGTGTGTGTCATACAGTGGGGCTGTGTGGGTGTCATTATACAGTGGGGCTGTGTGTGTCATTATACAGTGGAGCTGTGTGTGTCATTACACAGTGGAGCTGTGTGTGTGTGTGTCATACAGTGGGGCTGTGCGTGCGTGTGTGTCATACAGTGGGGCTGTGTGTGTGTCATTATACAGTGTGGCTGTGCGTGTGTGTGTCATTATACAGTGGGGCTATGTGTGTGTGTCATACAGTGGGGCTGTGTGTGTGGGTCATTATACAGTGGGGCTGTGCGTGTGTGTGTGTCATTATACAGTGGGGCTGTGCGTGTGCCTGTCATTATACAGTGTGGCTGTGTGTGCCTGTTATTATACAGTGGGGCTGTGCATGTGCCTGTCATTATACAGTGGGGCTGTGTGTGTGTCATTATACAGTGTGGCTGTGCGTGTGTGTGTCATTATACAGTGGGGCTGAGTGTGTGTCATACAGTGGGGCTGTGTGGGTGTCATTATACAGTGGGGCTGTGTGTGTCATTACACAGTGGAGCTGTGCGTGTGTGTGTCATACAGTGGGGCTGTGCGTGCGTGTGTGTCATACAGTGGGGCTGTGTGTGTGTCATTATACAGTGTGGCTGTGCGTGTGTCTGTCATTATACAGTGGGGCTGTGCGTGTGTGTGTGTGTGTCATTGGTGCATTCACTCTGTCATTCTTTGGACTGCAGACTTGTGCTTCTCACATTGCTGGCAGTGCTGTGGTCATTTGGCGGGTGTGTGGCTGTAAGTTTGTGATTTGCATACATGCGGTCACATGCCGACTAGACTTGCATGGCCTAATGCAACTGTATTGAACAAGGCCCAAAACAGTCTAGTCGAAATGTGGCTGGGAATATATATATCGCATGCTTGCAGTCACAAGACCACCTGTTGCCGGCACCAGAGAATCTTCATATTGCATGATATGAGGATTCACACATAGTGTCTGTAGACATGTAGCATAAGATTCGACAACCCCTTTAAGGATGAGCCACTACTCATGGGCCACTGCTGTGTGCTTGCCCCCCAGGCCAAAATTTGCCAGTCAGCCCCTGTTAGGGGCTCTGCAAACGCAATGTGACGCCTGCAGACCATTCCATCTAAGTCTGCATTCCAAATGGCGCTCCTTCCCTTCCGAGCCCTCCCATGCGCCCAAACGGTGGTTCCCCCCCACATATGGGGTATCAGCGTACTCAGGACAAATTGGACAACAACTTTTGGGGTCCAATTTCTCCTGTTACCCTAGGGAAAATACAAAACTGGGGGCTAAAAAATAATTTTTGTGGGAAAAAAATTTTGTTTTATTTTTATGGCTCTGCATTATAAGCTTCTGTGAAGCCCTTGGTGGGTCAAAGTGCTCACCACACATCCAGATAAGTTCCTTAGGGGGTCTACTTTCCAAAATGGTGTCACTTGTGGGGGGTTTCAATGTTTAGGCACATCAGTGGCTCTCCAAACGCAACATGGCGTCCCATCTCAATTCCTGTCAATTTTGCATTGAAAAGTCAAACGGCGCTCCTTCCCTTCCGAGCTCTCCCATGCGCCCAAACAGTGGTTTACTGCCACATATGGGGTATCAGCGTACTCAGGACAAATTGTACAACAACTTTTGAGGTCCAATTTCTTCTCTTACCCTTGGAAAAATAAAAAATTGGGGGCAAAAATATAATTTTTGTGAAAAAATATGATTTTTTATTTTTACGGTTCTGCATTATAAACTTCTGTGAAGCACTTGGTGGGTCAAAGTGCTCACCACACCTCTAGATAAGTTCCTTAGGGGGTCTACTTTCCAAAATGGTGTCACTTGTGGGGGGTTTCAATGTTTAGGCACATCAGTGGCTCTCCAAACGCAACATGGCGTCCCATCTCAATTTCTGTCAATTTTGCATTGAAAAGTCAAACTGCGCTCCTTCCCTTCCGAGCTCTCCCATGCGCCCAAACAGTGGTTTACTGCCACATGTGGGGTATCAGCGTACTCAGGACAAATTGGACAACAACTTTTGAGGTCCAATTTCTTCTCTTACCCTTGGAAAAATAAAAATTTGGGGGCAAAAATATAATTTTTGTGAAAAAATATGATTTTTTATTATTACGGTTCTGCATTATAAACTTCTGTGAAGCACTTGGTGGGTCAAAGTGCTCACCACACATCCAGATAAGTTCCTTAGGGGGTCTACTTTCCAAAATGGTGTCACTTGTGGGGGGTTTCAATGTTTAGGCACATCAGTGGCTCTCCAAACGCAACATGGCGTCCCATCTCAATTCCTGTCAATTTTGCATTGAAAAGTCAAATAGCGCTTCTTCCCTTCCGAGCTCTCCCATGCGCCCAAACAGTGGTTTACTGCCACATATGGGGTATCAGCGTACTCAGGACAAATTGGACAACAACTTTCTGGGTCCAATTTCTCCTGTTACCCTTGGTAAAATAAAACAAATTGGAGCTGAAGTAAATTTTTTGTGTAAAAAAGTTAAATGTTCATTTTTATTTAAACATTCCAAAAATTCCTATTAAACACCTGAAGGGTTAATAAACTTCTTGAATGTGGTTTTGAGCACCTTGAGGGGTGCAGTTTTTAGAATGGTGTCACACTTGGGCATTTTCTATCATATAGACCCCTCAAAATGACTTCAAATGAGACGTGGTCCCTAAAAAAAAATGGTGTTGTAAAAATGAGAAATTGCTGGTCAACTTTTAACCCTTATAACTCCCTAACAAAAAAAAAAATTGGTTCCAAAATTATGCTGATGTAAAGTAGACATGTGGGAAATGTTACTTATTAAGTATTTTGTGTGACATATCTCTGATTTAATTGCATAAAAATTCAAAGTTTGAAAATTGCGAAATTTTCAAAATTTTCGCCAAATTTCCGTTTTTTTCACAAATAAACGCAGGTACTATCAAAGAAATTTTACCACTATCATGAAGTACAATATGTCACGAGAAAACAATGTCAGAATCACCAGGATCCGTTGAAGCGTTTCGGAGTTATAACCTCATAAAGGGACAGTGGTCAGAATTGTAAAAATTGGCCTGGTCATTAACGTGCAAACCACCCTTGGGGGTAAAGGGGTTAAGGTAGTTGAACATTTTTGACAGATGACTTTGCGCTGATCAATTGGATGTTGTTTAAATAATGCCAGACTGCACTCTTTCTAGCATTGGATACCTTTTCAGGCATTGCAGACTGAGCTTCTTTAACCGGATGGCCACGCTGTCCTCCAACTTGTTTTGGCTTTGCCACTCGTTTTGGGCCAGATACGGGCCCGGCAGATGGAACCTGTTGCGATGTTGATGCTTGCTGCGGCCCCTCCTCCTCCGCATCAGAACTACTGCCGCTTGCACCCTGTTCCCCCAATGGCTGCCAATCGGGGTCAACAACTGGGTCATCTATGACCTCCTCTTCTATCTCATGTGCAACGTCGTCTGTGTTACCATGTAAGCTGGTGGTATAGCGTTCGTGACGGGGCAACATAGTCTAATCAGGGTCTGATTCTGGATCAGTACACTGCGAGGGCAATGTTGTGGTCTGAGTCAAAGGAACAGCATAGTAATCTGGCTGTGGCTGTGCATCTGTGCACTCCATGTCCGATTCAACTTGTAATGGGCATGGCCTGTTAACTGTTTCACTTTCTAACCCAGGAACGGTATGTGTAAAGAGCTCCATGGAGTAACCCGTTGTGTCGCCTGATGCATCCTTCTCTGTTGTTGTTTTTGCTGAACAGGACAATGGAGCGACTTGTCCCTGAGCGTGAACATCCACTAACAACGCGCTGCTTTTACATTTACCAGTTTCAGAAGAGGAGGCAAAAGAGCTAGAGGCTGAGTCAGCAAGGAAAGCCAAAACTTGCTCTTGCTGCTCCGGCTTTAAAAGCGGTTTTCCTACTCCCAGAAAAGGGAGCGTTCGAGGCCTTGTGTAGTCAGACGACAAACCTGGCTCCACAGCTTGAGACTTAGGTGCTATACTGTTTTTCCCACGACCACCTGATGCTCCACCACCACTACCATCATTACCAGCTGGCAATGAACGCCCACGGCCACGACCTCTTCCACCAGACTTCCTCATTGTTTTAAAAACGTAACCAAAGTAACGGTATTTGTTACTGTAAAACAACTTACAAGGTGAACTCAAACTTCTGTAGGATTTAGATATCCCTTTATAGGTGGGTGAGACTGCAAGGAAAATCAGGCACAATGTTACACACTCGGTTTTCTGTGGCACAAAATGAGACAGATGCCACACACGCAGGACTGGCACTGAAGCACAAATGCCAATATTAATCTCCCACTATTTATTTTTTTTCAGGGACAATTTAAAAACCAAAATAAAAAAAAACAGACACTAGGCTTTCTGTGGCCCACAATTTGAGAGAGATGGCACACACGACTGGCATTGAAGCACAAATGCCAATATTAATCTCCCACTATTTTTTTTTTATTTCTGGGAGAATTGGCAAGAAATCAGGCCCACTGTTAGACTGTATGTTTTCTGTGCCAGAAAATGAGACAAAGATGCCACACACAGGACTGCCACTGATGCAGATTTGCCAATTTTAATCTGCACCCTTTTTTTTTTTAATTCAGGGAGACTAGTGAATAAATCTGGGCCACTGTATTAGAGTATATTTTCTGTGGCAGAAAGGGGCTTGAACAGATGTAACGAAAAAAAAAGGGACTGTCCTACAATTACTATCTCCCTGCAGTAATCTCAGCAATGTATGGCAGGCAGCAATAACAAGGAGTGGACTGCTGCACAAATTAAATAAAAAGTGTGGACAAACAAACAAGATAGCTGTGCAGAAAGGAAGGAACAACAGGATTTGTGCTTTGAAAAAAGCAGTTGGTTTGCACAGCGGCGTACACACAGCAATGCAGCTATCAGGGAGCCTTCTAGGGCAGCCCAATGAGCTACAGCGCTGAGGGAAAAAAATGTAGCCTCCACTGTCCCTGCAAACAGAAGGTGGTGTTGGACAGTGGAAATCGCTACATTACAAGCGGTTTGGGGGTTAATGGACCCTGCCTAACGCTATCCCTGCTTCTGACGAAGCGGCAGCAACCTCTCTCTATGCTCAGATCAGCAGCAGTAAGATGGCGGTCGGCGGGAACGTCCCTTTATAGCCCCTGTGACGCCGCAGACAGCAAGCCAATCACTGCTAAGCCCTTCTCTAAGATGGTGGGGACTGAGACCTATGTCATCACGCTGCCCACACTCTGCGTCCAGCTTCATTGGCTGAGAAATGGCGCTTTTCGCGTCATTGAAACGCGACTTTGGCGCGAAAGTCGCGTACCGCATGGCCGACCCCACACAGGGATCGGGTCGGGTTTCATGAAACCCGACTGTGCCAAAAGTCGGCGACTTATGAAAATGACCGACCCGTTTCGCTCAACCCTAGTATTGCATATTTTAACAAATATTTAATAGGTTACAGCAGAGTGGGGCCCGGTCAAAAGTGTCTACCGTATTATGGTGGCGGCTTAAAAAAATCTTTTGGCCAAAACGAAAGCTGCCGGCTATATGTGTGATCTGGTGATGGGAACTGTTAATGTGTGACTGGTGAAAAGTGGAGTTTGAGGGGTGGAGCGTGGAGGCGGGGCTGGGGTGAAGCCTGGGTGGAGTCTCAAGGTGGCCCCAAAAATTTTGCCCCGAAATTTCAAGTGGCAGCCCTGGGCTTGAGAGCCAACTACCAATTAAGTAAATCAGGTGATGTGCATCTCTGTAATGAGGAGGGGTGGTGTCTAATGACATCAAAACCCTATATAAAGTGTGCTTAATTATTAAGCAACTTTATTTCCTTTGGCAAAATGGGTCAGAAGAGAGATTTGACGGGCTCTGAAAAGTCCAAAATTGTGATATGTCTTGCAGAGGGATGCAGCAGTCTTGAAATTGCGAAACTTTTGAAGCGTGACCACTAGTGTTGAGCAATACCTTCCGATACCCAGAAGTATCAGTATCGGATTGGATCGGCCGATATCCAAAAAATATCGGATATCGCCAATACCGATACCCGATACCAATGCAAGTCAATGGGACACAAATATCGGAATGTAAATAAGCCCTTTCTATCCTTAAACATCCTGTTCTGGAGGGGGAACAGTGTGGGCAGTGCATAGGCAGTGCGTAGGTGGACACTGTGAGTGTCTGTGCGGGCGGGGTCTGTGCGGGCCTGCCAGGGATGTGTACCTGCCTACCGGGGCTCTCTGGGGTCTGTGCGGCATGTGGGGTGTCTCTGCGGTGCGTGCGGGATCTCTGTGTGGTGGGCGTGGTCTCTGTGGGGCATGCAGGGGTCTCTGCGGGGCGTGTGGGGGATTCTGTGGGGTGTGCGGGGGTCTCTGTGCGGCAGGCGTGGTCTCTGTGCAGCAGGCGGGGTCTCTGCGGGGCGTGCGGGGGTCTCTGTGGGGCAGGCGGAGTCTCTGTGCAGAGGGTGTGGTCTCTGTGCAGTGGGCGGGGGTCCCTGCGGGGTGTCTGTGCGGGGTCTATGCGGCGTGTCTCTGTGCGGGGTGTCTCACTGCGGGCATCGTCCGATGGGACTACAAGCCCCATCGGACGATGACTACTACACTGACAGTGATTGACACATTAGCCAATGATGGGACAGTAGTAGAGCTTCCCATCATCCGGCTAATGTGTTGAGTGAAAAAAAAAAAATACTCCATACATGCTCCATACATACTCCATACAGTACATTCATACATTACATACTTGACATACAGTACATTAAACATAGAGTTCATATTCACCATTACTTGTCATTTTGATCTCCTAAGCCAGTGTCATCTTTAAAAAAGGTGAAAAAAACAAACAACCAATATACTACCTGATCCGCAGAAATCCACGAGTATCCCACGACGATCTCCCATGGAGAACGGCAGCAACAGCTGTTGCAACCGCTCTTCAGGGGCCCCAGAAACACAATGACGGGAAGAAGGGATTCCTTTGCCGCTGTAAAAAAAATAGTCCACAGCCTCACTTATGGCATTGCTGTATGAGAAATATTCCCAAGCAGCAATTGCCATAAAGTGAGACTTTGAACTTTAGTAACCTCAGTGTTGCACTTCAGGAGCCATTGTCTCCTGTCAGTGTGTCACTGAGGGTCCTATAGAGCAGTGACATCACCCGATGACAATGTTCTATAGGGGAGATCGTCGTGGGACACTCGTTATTAATTGGACTACGGCGGACAGGTAGTATACTTTTTATTATTATACTTTTTTTGCAGGTGCTGAAGTATGGTAAGTATGGTTAAATGAAGAATATTAAAATACTTTTTTCTGAATGTGTGCGTGTTTCATTAACCCTTTCTTACTATTGGATTAATACTGGATAGGCGTCTTATTGACGCCTCTCCATTATTAACCCGGCTTAATGTCACCTTACAATAGCAAGGTGACATTAACCCCTTATTACCCCATATCCCACCACTACACGGGAGTGGGCAGAGAGGGGCTAAGTGCCGGAATTGGCGCATCTTTCAGATGCGCGATTTCTGGGGCGGCTGCGGACTATTTGTAGCTGGGGGTGGCCAATATCGACGGCCCCTCTCTAGGCTATGAATATGTATTCCACTATCTTGCTAACTATTTGGCATGTAGGAGTGAGTGTCCTCATAAATGTTAAAGTAAAAAATAAAGCCAAAACGTTCCGTGTGAACATATGCTAAAGGGGAGGTATAACTTTTTTTTTTTTGCATTATATACATGTAATTATGAAGGAAATAATGTTTCCTAGCATTTTTCCCTTTAAAAAAATGTTTGGTTTGTTAGGTCTTTTTAAAAATCTGTAAAACCGGCGCAATAGTCTGACTACATTATTCCCAGATACCATATGAGAGTCAGAAAGGCATGCATGCATCTTCTCCAAGCTGTTCCCATTTTGTTTTCGCTATTTTCCATCCATTTCAGTTTTTTTCTCAGGCCCCCAAACCGGTTTATTGGTTTCAGCAGAAAAATAATCGGCTTTCCCATTGACTTGCATTGGATTCGTTATTTGGCACGAATACACGGATATTAGAAATTATTCATGCCGATTTTCCCAAATCTGAATATTTCACTATTCGATCATCACTACACAGTACCTACAGTCAAATGTGGTGGAGGTTCAAATATGCTTTGGGGTTGTTTTGCTGCCTATGACACTGGATACCTTGACTGTGTGAAAGGTATCATGAAATCCGGAGACTTCCAAAGGATTTAGGGTCGCAATGTAGTGCCCAGTGTCAGAAAGCTTTGCTTGCAGCCTAGGTCATGGATCTTTCAGCAGGACAATGACCCCAAATATACTTCAATAAGTATCCACAAATAGATGTAAGCAAAGTGCTGGAGAGTTTTTAAGTGGCCAGCAATGAGACCAAATCTAAATCTCATTGAACACTTGTGTAGAAATTGTAAAATTGCTGTTGGGAGAAGGCATCCTTCAAATATGAAACCTGGTGCAGTTTGCAAAATGAGAGCAGTCCAAAATTCCAGTTTAGGAATGCGATTTCAGTTATTTATTCCAAAGGGTGTCCACAGCTGGCAGCACTTTTGGAGCCCCAAACCATGACACTCCCACCACCATGCTTGACTGTAGGCAAGACACTTGTCTTTCTACTCCTCACCTGGCTGCTGCCACACACGCTTAACACCATCTGAGCCCAATAAGTTTATCTTGGCCTCATGATACCACAGGACATGGTTCCAGTAACCCATGTCCTTATTCTGCTTGTCTTAAGCAAACTGCGGGCATTCTTGTGCATCATCTTTAGGAGAGGCTTCCTCCTTGGATGACAGCCATGCAGACCAATTTAATGCAGTGTGCGGCCTATGGTTTGAGCACTGACAGGGTGACCCCTTTACCCTCTGCAGTAATGTTGGCAGCACTCATACATCTACAGGTCCTTCTCAAAAAATTAGCATATAGTGTTAAATTTCATTATTTACCATAATGTAATGATTACAATTAAACTTTCATATATTATAGATTCATTATCCACCAACTGAAATTTGTCAGGTCTTTTATTGTTTTAATACTGATGATTTTGGCATACAACTCCTGATAACCCAAAAAACCTGTCTCAATAAATTAGCATATCAAGAAAAGGTTCTCTAAACGACCTATTACCCTAATCTTCTGAATCAACTAATTAACTCTAAACACATGCAAAAGATACCTGAGGCTTTTATAAACTCCCTGCCTGGTTCATTACTCAAAACCCCCATCATGGGTAAGACTAGCGACCTGACAGATGTCAAGAAGGCCATCATTGACACCCTCAAGCAAGAGGGTAAGACCCAGAAAGAAATTTCTCAACAAATAGGCTGTTCCCAGAGTGCTGTATCAAGGCACCTCAATGGTAAGTCTGTTGGAAGGAAACAATGTGGCAGAAAACGCTGTACAACGAGAAGAGGAGACCGGACCCTGAGGAAGATTGTGGAGAAGGACCGATTCCAGACCTTGGGGAACCTGAGGAAGCAGTGGACTGAGTCTGGTGTGGAAACATCCAGAGCCACCGTGCACAGGCGTGTGCAGGAAATGGGCTACAGGTGCCGCATTCCCCAGGTAAAGCCACTTTTGAACCATAAACAGCGGCAGAGGCGCCTGACCTGGGCTACAGAGAAGCAGCACTGGACTGTTGCTAAGTGGTCCCAAGTACTTTTTTCTGATGAAAGCAAATTTTGCATGTCATTCGGAAATCAAGGTGCCAGAGTCTGGAGGAAGACTGGGGAGAAGGAAATGCCAAAATGCCTGAAGTCCAGTGTCAAGTACCCACAGTCAGTGATGGTGTGGGGTGCCATGTCAGCTGCTGGTGTTGGTCCACTGTGTTTCATCAAGGGCAGGGTCAATGCAGCTAGCTATCAGGAGATTTTGGAGCACTTCATGCTTCCATCGGCTGAAATGCTTTATGGAGATGAAGATTTCATTTTTCAGCACGACCTGGCACCTGCTCACAGTGCCAAAACCACTGGTAAATGGTTTACTGACCATGGTATTACTGTGCTCAATTGGCCTGCCAACTCTCCTGACCTGAACCCCATAGAGAATCTGTGGGATATTGTGAAGAGAAAGTTGAGAGACGCAAGACCCAACACTCTGGATGAGCTTAAGGCCGCTATTGAAGCATCCTGGGCCTCCATAACATCTCAGCAGTGTCACAGGCTGATTGCCTCCATGCCACGCCGCATTGAAGCAGTCATTTCTGCCAAAGGATTCCCGACCAAGTATTGAGTGCACAACTGAACATTATTATTTGATGGTTTTTTTGTTTGTTATTAAAAAACACTTTTATTTGATTGGATGGGTGAAATATGCTAATTTATTGAGACAGGTTTTTTGGGTTATCAGGAGTTGTATGCCAAAATCATCAGTATTTAAACAATAAAAGACCTGACAAATTTCAGTTGGTGGATAATGAATCTATAATATATGAAAGTTTAATTGTAATCATTACATTATGGTAAATAATGAAATTTAACACTATATGCTAATTTTTTGAGAAGGACCTGTATTTTGGAAAGACAACCTCTGGATATGACGCTGAGCACGTGCACTCAACTTCTTTGGTCGACAATGGTGAGGCCTGTTCTGAGTGGAACTCGTCTTGTTAAACTGATGTATTATCTTGACCACCAAGTTGCAGCTCAGTTTCAGGGTCTTGGCAATCTTCTAATAGCCTAGGCCATCTTTATGTAGAGTGACAATTTTTTTGTCAGACCCTCAGAAAGTTCTTTGCTATGTGGTGCCATGTTGAACTTCTAGTGACCTATATGAAAGTGTAAGAGCAATAATGCCACATTTTACACACCTGCTACCCATTCACATCTGAGACTTTGTAACACTAATGAGTCACATGACACAGGGAAGGAAAATGGCTAATTCCTGCTTGGAAACCCTCCAATGTGGCAGAATCCCAATACATCTGCAAAGATGAGTGGGCCAAAATTTCTCCAGAGCATTGTAAAAGACTCATTGCCAGTTATTGCAAATGCTTGATTACAGTTGTTGCTGATCAGAGTGGCCCAATCAGTTATTAGGTTGAAGACGCAATCACTTTTTCACATAGGGCCCTGTAGATTTGGATTTATTTTTCTCTTAACAATAAAATCCTTCATTTAAAACTGCATTTTGTGTTTACTTGTGTTATTTTTGTCTAATATTTAAATTTGTTTGGTGATCTGAAAAATTTAAGTGTGATAAACATGCAAAAGAATAGGAAATTCAGGAAGGGGGCAAACATTTTTTCACACAACTATACATGCATGGACAAATTTGTTGTTATCCTTCTGTTAACATGAGAAAAACAATGAAATAACTCGAAACTGAAAAAGGTAATTTTCAATTTAAATTCACTGAATGTCAAATAATGAGAATCAGACATTACTTATGAGTTGTGGTTCAACAGAAACATATAATAAATCTAACTAATGAAACTGGCCTGGTCAAAAGATACGGTACCCTTAACTTAATATTTTACTGTACAACCTTTTGAGGCAATCACTGCAAACAAACAATTTCTGTAACTCTCAATGAGACTTCTGCCCCAGTTTACACGTATTTTGTCTTACGTCAGCAAACTTCTCCCACTGTCTCAGGTGTGGATGTGTATTCGCCAGACTGTAGGTTTAGGCTCCTTCCACATATATAGATCAGGGTTTATAGAAAGTCTCTTAAGACTAGTCCAAAGCTTTGCGCTTAGCCATTTTTGGATGTTTTAGATCATTATCCTGTTGGAGAACCCATGTGCTGAAAGTCAGATCAAGCTCTGACACTGGGCAGCACATTTTGCTCCACAACGCCTTGATAGTCTAAAGATTTCATTGTACCCTGCACAGATTAGAGACACCCTGTTCCAGATACAGCATTGCAGCCCCAAAACATAGCCAAGCTTTCTCCATGTCTCACAGTAGGTACAATGTTACTTTTGATGCAGGCTTCATTTTTGCAAGCGTGAACATAGAGCAGATGTGGCTAGCCAAAAAGCTCCAGTTCTATCTCATCTGTCCAAACAACAATCTCCCAGAAGCTTTGTGCCTTGCCAACATGGATTGCAATTTCCAGTTCTGTTTTTAATAACTTGCTTTCAACAATGGCTTCCTCCTCGGTCACCCACACCATAAAGTGTATTTTTGCCACGGCAGTAATGGATGGTTCGATCTGACACAAATGCACCTTGACCTTGGAGTTCACCTCTAATTTCTTTGGAAGTTATTCTGGACTCTTTGGTTATGATTCGTATTGTCCGTCTCTTCAATTTGTCATCAATTTTCCTCTTGTGGCCATGACCAGGGAGGTCCGATACAGTCCCATAGATCTTAAACTTCTGAATAATATGTGCAACTGTAGTAACAGGGACACCAAGCTGTTGGCAGATGGTCTTATATGTTTGACCTTTAAGGTGTTTGTCATTTTCTCTCTAATCTGAGACAACTCTTTCCCTAGCTTTCATTGGTCCATGTTCAGTGTGGTATGCAGCATGATGCCAAACAGCACTGTAACTACTTTTCACTCTTTAAAAAAGCAGACTGATTACTAGTTTGTGGACAACTGTAATGCTAATTACAGGACACGCCTTACTTTAATGTGTCCCCCATGGTCAAACTGTTTTCAATCTTTTCCAGGGATACCAACACTCTTGTTCATGTGTGAAAGGATAAATATTTATATTTTGCGATAATATTTACCCAATTTATATTTCTTTGATAAATTAATATTTTTTAATTATCTTTATAAGTGTTATTCATAAAAGCAATAACTTAGGGCATTGTATCTGATATAGAGGTGTCTTTGTGTTCAGCTTTCTTAATACAGAAGGAATAGAAGTCTGGGTAGAACCAGTTTTCAAGGAATTCAACAGTTTCCATGATTTATGACCTTGTTATTCCCCGCTAAAATGCTTTCTTTCCCCAATTAAAATATCTTATCCCTTAGATAATATAAAGCCATGCTTGGTTGTAGTAAAGACTTGTGACTGGGCATCAGAGCAGATAAGCCTGTACACTAACAGACACTGGTTGTGTGCCCCTGTCTCTGATCGATCAAATCTCTGATTTTATCAAAACCGGCAAACGTGAATTCTCTAGAGTTTCTTCTAAAGCTTTCCATACATACATATATGGACTAGGAGACCCAAAGGAAGTCTATGCATCGCGATCCTTACTTGGAGCATGACTCATGGATGTGAATTGCTTCAAGGGAGCCTGTCACCCCGAAAATCGCAGGTGAGGTAAGCCCACCGGCATCAGGGGCTTATCTACAGCATTCTGTAATGCTGTAGATAAGCCCCCGATGTTACCTGAAAGAGGAGAAAAAGACGTTAGATTATACTCACCCAGGGGCGGTCCCGCTGCTGGTCCGGTCAGATGGGCATCTCTGGTCCGCTGCGGCGCCTCCCATCTTCTTTCAATGACGTCCTCTTCTGATCTTCAGCCACGACTCACCCGCGATTTTCGGGGTGACAGGTTCCCTTTCAGCATCATTAGTCTAGGCAACAATCGATGGCGTATTTATTATTGGAGAAGACTATAAATAGCCCTTTAAATAACACTATATAGAATTAAATTTTAGTAATGAAGATAAAGATTTCTGCTCTTACCTTCCAACTATTAGCCACAAGTTGAAGCACAAATATGGCAATAGCTGATAGCAATTAGTCTTCGGCATGACATGATTACATGTTCTGCAGACTACCTGCTATTCCACCCTGATGAATTACTTTAACAATTCACATTGGCGTCTCTTCAATCTCGAACAGACTAAGGTGGTTTATAGGTTCTTGACTGACGTTCCTCCTCCCATTCTGAGACCAAGACTAAACGAAATCATTTTCATCTATAAAGAAACAGGGTTACTTTCCCAATTCCAATGTGTGCTTGGGTAATTCATGTCTTAGAAACTAAATCGTACACTGGAATGCTAAAGAATCACAAGTCCGAAAGTGCCTGGAATTTATATTTTTTTTATGTTTTACCTATATTCACTTCCTATATTCAATAAACAAAATTTATATGTAATTTTGTTAAGCAGTCACCTCAATTTTAAGAAAAAAATATTAAGCTTCACCTTTAGGGTATGTTCACAGTTTTTTATGTGGATTTTGAAGCAGAGCTATTTTAAAATACATATGAAAAAAAACTCTTGAAACACCACTTGCTAGTTATTTTAATGGGAAATCCACATTGCTGTTCAAACTCAAATTTTTTCGCTATTATTATTATTATTTATTGTTATAGCGCCATTTATTCCATGGCGCTTTACATGTGAGTATATTCACATAGCGCCGCAGAAACTACCTAAAATCCAATCAAAAAATGCTCAATAGAATGAAGATATGCATGTCTATGGAAAAAAATGACCTGCACATTCAGTTTTTTGTTCCTTTTTTTTAATCTCTTAAAAGTTTGGAAACTCTGGAATGGTTAAAAGAAGTATAATGTTCATTCTTTGGGCCACTTCCAAGCTCTGTTAATGAAGACATAGAAAAAAGATGCCAGCATCAGAGCCACCACAAAAATGATGGCAAAACTACCAGGGGAAATGCTTCAGGAAAAAGATGGCAGCGGATTTGTTATAGAAAACATAGCGATCGACTTCATAGTCATTCCACACAGTATGATGCTTCCACAAACAGTAGCACAGCAACTATAAACAGTATTGGGATCATGACAGATTACACACAGCATGAAGGCTCCCACAAACAGTATCATGGTCACCATACACAAAATCATGACAGCTTCCACACACAGTATTATGGCCCCACAGGCCCTTACACACAGTATGATGGCCTCACAGGCCCCCACACACAGTATCATGGCTCCAAACGCCCCCACACACAGTATCATGGTCCCACAGGCCCCCACACACAGTATGATGGCCACACAGATTCCCATCTCTTCTCAGTACAATGCCTCCATAGCTCACCCCCACACACAGTGATGGGTCCCACACACAATATCATGTCCCCACAGTGTCCTAACCACAGTATGATGCCCCCACAGCACCCCTCAAACAGTATGATTATCCACACACACAGCACTCAATCTGCACACAGTTTAGAAGCCAACATAGCCCCTCATACTATATGAAGCTCCCAGAGTTTCAACCCCAATAGTATAGTGACCTCACATCCTCACCACACACTAAGATGGCCACTAAGACCCACAACGGACATTTTGATGGCCTCACAGTAAGATGGTCCCCACAATTTTCTAACCACGTTATAAAGCCCTACAACTCCCCCCAACATAGTATGATCACACCCACAATCATCCCATTATGATGCATTTACAACTCGGCACTCGCCACACACAGTATTATGACCTCCAGTTTCCAATCCACAATATGTTGTCTTCACAGCAAACCCCCTCTCCAAACAGTATAATTACCATAAAACACAGTATGATTGCCCCCACAGCCATCCTACCCACAGTATAATGTGCCCACAGCACTTCCCAAACAGGACAATGCTCTAACAGTTTCCCTCACACAGTATGATGACCCCACAGTCTCACCCACGAGTGTTGACTGATATATATATATATATATATATATAACAGCCTGTACTCATTTAGCCTGGTCCTCTGATGCACTGCTTTTCTCTGTGCACCATGTTAACTGAGGCTCCATACAGCAGGGATAATTTAAAGACATCATTGTACCTGCTGTGCTCACACTCAAATGCACGGGCGGAAAGGTGCAACATGGAGCTCACTATTCCATCGCATTGTTCAACTGTATCTGCATCCATAGGATTCAGATACCGATTAAATTGAGTTGCTAAGAGATTGAGTAGGGAGGTGGCACCAGGTACCAGGTCCCCTCAACTCACGGGCATTATAACAGCCTTAGCGGTACCCCACTATAAACACATACTTCAGTCGCTTTGCTGCATTGTCTGAGCATCTGCTTTAAGACCGACTCCACTGCCTCTTTGTAAAAGGGGATCAGGAGATATCAGATATTAATATTCTATTCTATTAATATTCTAATATCATATTCTATTCCTCTATCCAATTTTTTACATGACTGCAATATATGAAAACACCAATAGAAGTATCTTCACCCACCCACTTACATACAGCTCTGGCAAAAATTAAGAGGCCACTGCACAAAAATTAAGAGACCACTGCACAGTTTTCTAAAAATCACAATCTTTACATGTCTGACAGCCATTCCACTCCAGTGTCAGTTGAATTCCAACCAAAGTACACCTCATTCTACTTAATGTGCCTCTGATTAGGAGATCAAGACGCATGCCAAGACGCATTAAAGTTGTGATTAAAAATCATTGTTATTCCACCAAATATTGATTTCTGAACTCTTCCTGAATCCTGAGTTAAAATATGAGTATTGTTGTTTCTAAATGATTATGAACTTGTTTTCTTTGCATTATTTGAGGTCTGAAAGCAATGTTTCTTTTTTATTATTTTGATGATTTTTCATTTGCTGTAAAAAAAAAAATACAAAATTTTTAGCTTTGAATTTCGGAGACATGTTGTCAGTAGTTCATAGAATAAAACAATGTACATTTTACACAATAATGTACCTATAAAGAGAAAAATCAAAGAAACTGAAAATTTTGAAGCGGTCTCTTAATTTTTGCCAGATTTATAGACACATACACACTAAAACATACGCAGCCTCCCCCCATCTGGCAATAATAACTGTTCCAGATCTTAAGGGGACTCAGGGACAAAACACAAAAGAGGGTTAGGGTTAAAAGAAAGGGTTAGGGTGCAAGTAGAGGAGTAGGGTTTGATGCCTATAAGGATCTGGGTCGGCTTGTGGTCCAAGACGTGGTTCTAGTGGATTTTCTTCTTTCTCTGTGTTGGTTCTCTGCCAGTGTCCAGAGCTCTCTTTTGGTGACCTGAGCTACTTCAGCCACCTAGATCTTCAACTCCTGACCTCATCCATGTTCCAAGCCTCTGCCTATCTCTTGGGCTATCTTTTTTATCTACATTTCAGTCGTTGACCAGAATGTATCTTGTCCTGATTGGTCACGTCACCTTTTCTCAAGGAATATCTTTGTGTATTTTAAAATAAGGAAAGTTGTACTGTCTCCACATTGTATTCTAGCTTTTATGGCTGTCCTCAGGCCACTAACACAGGTGTAATATGGGTACACAAAAGATCTGAATTTATCCCGTGGGGCGGCACGGTGGTGCAGTGGTTAGCACTGCAGCCTTGCAGCGCTGGAGTCCTGGGTTCGAACCCCACCAAGGACAACATCTGCAAAGAATTTGTATGTTCTCTCCGTGTTTGCGTTGGTTTCCTCCGGGCACTCCGGTTTCCTCCCACATTCCAAAGACATACTGATAGGGAATTTAGATTGTGAGCCCCATCGGGGACAGTGATGATAATGTGTGCAAACTGTAAAGCGCTGCGGAATATGTTAGCGCTATATAAAAATAAAGATTATTATTATTATTTATGAACAGTCATCTCCATGTGTATTCCATCATAACTGCTTGAAAGCTTTACCACGGCCCTGGGATGCAAAGATATCTATCTAGCTGTAGATTTAAAGGTTTTTTCCATGAAGAAAGTTAATTTCAAACAACGTTTTAAACAATAGTTCTTTGAATAATAATAAGTTCTACAACTGGATGTGTTTAAAAAATGTTTTACTGAGATAATCTTATAAATGTGCCCCTGCTGTGTACTGTGTAATAGCTGTGTCTGACCATACAGGAACATGGACTGATCATGCCACATCTCCTGGGCAGGGGAGGAAGCAAAAGAGAGGACACAGACAAAACAGAATGGGATCCAATTATTTTTTTACATTTTGCTTTTTGTTTTAAAACATTAACAACAACTACATACATTTGACACCATAAGGTAAATTAAGCAATGGCATAAAAAATACAACACCTTATATTGCAGCAGTAGCGGCATATAACTGATTTTCAGAGGCACAGGACAGCTGATCAGATTTACTGTCATGTGCAGGGTAAGATGTGGGCTCAGCATCAGAGCTTGCATCAAAGGCAGTGACATGACCTTGGACGTACCTGTACATACCTGTCTTGGCTGTTCGAAAGTCGCAACACACGTAGACGACTCGAACATATTTTTCGAGCGCGTTGAAGATACTTTATTAGCACACGAACACCTTATCCGAGCACTCTAGCTCATCACTAGATAATACATCAGCTGCAAAATATTTGATCGCTAATATTTCGGCACTGGAAATGCTCTCTGTCTGTTCCTCAAAGATGTTTCCAGAATCTTCTTTACATTTTTCAGTTAAAGCTAAGACTAGAATAGTACCAAGCTGTAATGAGATTCAGTAAATTCTGCTAAAATATGGCATAGCTTCCTTCCTTGCCAGTGAGCATAAGAAAACTCAGAACCAAACAAATAATGTTTGTGTCTATGTCTAGAGTAGAATGATACGGAGAAAATACAGATTTTGAAATATAGAAGAAAGAGAAAAGTGAACAGAAAAGAACAAAAAAAAACACCTACGAAATGTCTGAAAGAATGATTGAATGTAGAGCAAGGCTGTACATACTAAATTTTCCTCAATGAGATTGTCAGTTTCCACGATTTTTTTGGCAATGATCGTATGAATGAAAAAAGTAACAGTGGAGAACATAATAAGAGCAAAGTATAATTTCAGGTTAATTATCTTAGATTCCTCGTGCAATCTGCTTTGCCTACCGATGTGCCTAGAAAGCTGCTATATTTTAACATCATGTAAGAATGAATAACAAACAATGAAAAGTGATTAAAAGGGGACAAAGGAATAGAAATCAGAGTCGAAATGATGTAGAATATATTGACCAAGAGATCTAGATGTAATTTGATTGTTTGGTCATCAAGATTGTTAGTCCTTTAGCGTTAACCAGGATGCACCATGTGGAGGCGGACTAACATTGCACCCCGGATATGCTGTACCTCCAAGTTTATACATAGGCAAATTGGTAATTCAGGAGTGTTCCAACCATTGTGTCTAGTGCAAAACAAAGACACCATAAAACGGTATATAGAGTGCATAGGGGCTCATTATATACATTCATGGTCAAAAGTGTTGGCACCCTTGAAATTGTTCCAGAAAAAGTATTTTTCCCATAAAATTATTGAAATTACACATGCTTATTTCCTTTATGTGTATTGGAACAACACAAAAAGAGAAAAAAAGGCAAACTGGGCATAATTTCAAATAAAAGCCCCAAAATGGGTAGGACAAAATTGTTGGCAGCCTCAACTTAATATTTGGATTTGGTTGCACACCTGTACCTGTCCATTCCCTTTACACCTCAGTCACTTTTCTCTGTATCTGTTCTACTTCAGTTATGTCCTTCTTAGGGTGGTTTCACACTTGCGTTTTTGTCTGCAGCGTTTTTTTTCAAAAAAACGCATGCGTTTTTTTTTCCTATATTTAACATTGAAAACGCATGCGTTTTTTTGTGTACGCGTTTGGTCGCGTTTTTTGACGCATGCGTTTTTTTACTGCATGCGTTAATTTTCTGAAATGCTACTTGTAGTATTTTTAGAAGCGTTTTTTGGACCAAAAAAAAACGCATGCGTTTTCATGCGGTTTTTTGGGGTCAAAAAATACATTGGAGTCAATGGGGACGCATGCGTTTTTTGGTGCATGCGTTTTTTGCGGTAAAAAACGCATGCGTTTTTTTATTAAAAAAACAGAAAACACACTGATATGCCACCCCCCAATATAAAGGTGATAAAGGGAACCTAACCCTACCCCTAACCCTAACCCTACCCCTAACCCTAACCCTACCCCTAACCCTAACCCTACCCCTAACCCTAACCCTACCCCTAACCCTACCCCTAACCCTAAGGGATCCTAACCCTAACCCTACCCCTAACCCTACCCCTAACCCTAACCCTAACCCTACCCCTAACCCTTAGGGATCCTAACCCTAACCCTAATCCCTTTATGGTTAGGGTTAGGGGTAGGGGTAGGGTTAGGGTTAGGGGTAGGGTTAGGGTTAGGATCCCTTAGGGTTAGGGTTAGGGGTAGGTGTAGGGTTAGGGTTAGGGGTAGGGTTAGGGGAAGGGTTAGGGTTAGGATTAGGGTTAGGGGTAGGGTTAGGGTTAGGATGCCTTAGGGGTAGGGTTAGGGTTAGGGGTAGGGTTAGGGTTAGGGGTAGGGTTAGGGTTAGGGGTAGGATTAGGGTTAGGGGTAGGGTTAGGGATAGGATCCCTTAGGGTTAGGGTTAGGGGTAGGGTTAGGGTTAGGGGTAGGGTTAGGGTTAGGATCCCTTAGGGTTAGGGTTAGGGGTAGGGTTAGGGGTAGGATCCCTTTAGGGTTAGGGTTAGGGTTATGATCCCTACACCTAACCCTACCCCTATCCCTAACCCTAACCTTGACTATTTCTGTTTATAGTGGGTTTTTTTACTTTATTTTGATGATTGGCAGCTGTCACACATTTCTCAGCATGCATTTAAAAAACGCAAACGCATGTAAAAACGCATGTAAACGCGTCAAAACGCCGCTTTTTTTCACCACATGCAAAAACGCATGCGTCAAAAAAACGCAGCGTTTACACGCGTTTACATGCGTTTTTTCACCATGCGTTTTTTTGCGTTTTTTACCGCAAAAACGCACCCGAAAAAACGCCAATGTGAAACCAGCCTTATACAGTTGAGCCCCAAAATCATACAGTACTTAAGTGTAGCCGCACTCTTGACTTGTATAAAGGCAAAACTATGTTCCTATTCCTTACTTGAGTTTGCTTTCCAGTGTCCACCAAAACACCCATGTCTTTTCAATGACTGCTTTGCCCACGGTTTTACTATGTAGGTGATAACGATGAGTTATACATTTTGTTTCCTCGGTACAGGTGCATATTAATCTACAGTAAATTTCAATTACCATTTTTTGGCCCAAGTCTCCTGCTTCCCCAAATCCCTCTTTAATATTAAATTACCCTCCTTTGTAAATCTTGCATTAATTACCTTGAAAAGCTTAGTATCATCTGCAAATATTGAAATCTGCACTCTGGCCCTTAACAAGCCAATAATAAATACTGTATATTGAAAAGAGGGCCCAATACTGACCCTTGTAGTATCCTAGTGTAAACTGTGACAAAATCAGAGTGCGTTCTTTTAATAACCACCCTGTTTCCTATCACTGAGTCAGCCATTAACCCAGATAGACATATTTAACTCTAGTCCTCATTTTAGGTTTCAAACTTTTATGTGGCAACATATCAAATCCTTTTAATCAAGATATCCAACATACAGGTCCTCCAGAACGTACCCATTCATAGAAGATAGTGAGATCGAACATTTGTGTTGGACAGCTTGGTATATGCCTAAGATGCTAAATGGAGTGTCTAATTTGGCAATGCTCGTTAACAGACCAGAAAACAAGTATTTTTAATTTCAGAAGAAACTATTTGCACACCAGCAAGAAATCATACAACTTCTAAAAGAAACTCCAGTTACATTCCAGCACTTCATAAGCAGAGAGTTTGGTTATATACGTTCACATAACAAAACTCGTAGCTTTTTGTCTGTACACTTTTAAGGAACGATAGATAACTTTGGATTCTTAATATAAAGAGCAGGAATGCATGTTGAATTTCCATTTGAAATCCTATGTTATTCAGCAGACTATGTTTAAAGATTCCGGTAGCATTAAAACAAACATACCCCTAGACTTGAGTAACTCTTTCAAAATTCTAACTTACCAGGTTTGCTAAATTTTCGCATCTACTCAATTTGCTGCTAATGTAGTAGTCCAAAGCCTTCAATTGCTCTGCATCTAACCACTTTCAAGCTAATTATCTATTAATAGATGGTGGCATGATTCTAAAGCATCGGGTATTCTAGAATATGTATTTATGTATGTATATAGCAGCCACATAGTATATAGCACAGGCCACATAGTATATAGGAGCCATGTAGTATATAGCAGACAAATACTATGTGGCCTGTGCTATATACTATGTGGCTGCTATATACATACATATTGTAGAATACCCGATGCGTTAATACAGGCCACGCAATATATAACAGTGGCCACGCAGTATATAACACAGCCACATACTATATAACACAGCCCAGGCAGTATATAGCAGCCACGCAGTATATAACACAGGCGACTTAGTATCTAACACAGGCCACACAGTATATATCACTGGCCACATAATATATAGCACAGCCCACGCAGTATATAGCACAGCCCACGGAGTATAGAACACCGCCCACATAGTATATAACACTGCCTATGTAGTATATAGCAGCCACGCGGTATCTAACACAGCCCACGTAGTATACAGCAGTGTGGGCACCATATCCCTGTTAAAAAAAAAAATAATTGAAATAAAAAATAGGTATATACTGACCCCCTGGGATCCACTAAAGCTCTGGCGATACTTTTGTCTCATCTGACCAGAGAACATTCTTCCAAAATGTTTAGGCTTTTTCAAGTAAGTTTTGGCAAACTCCAGCCTGGCTTTTTTATGTCTCGGGGTAAGAAGTGGGGTCTTCCTGGGTCTCCTACCATAGTCCCTTTTCATTCAGACGCCGATGGATAGTACGGGTTGACACCAGCGTCGGACTGGAGCACCTTGGGCCCACCAGAGAAAATCATTCTTGGGGCCCACTATGCAGCTACCTAGAAATACAAGACCAGCAATTGTGTGGTAAAACATGCTAATATCAGGGTATAATATAAGGTAGTACATGTCTTAATTATGTAGCAGGTGTTGGGGTAGAATCATAGAGAGGTAGCCCCCTCAAAGAATATAATGTCACCCCCTGAGAGAATAAGGCAGCCCCACCACAGAATATAATGCAGCTCCCCATAGCGTACACTATAGACCCCTCATATAGTAATATGAAGCCTCCCCAGAATATAATGTAGTCCCCTGAGAATAATGTAGCCCCCCTCACAAAGTATAATGCAGCCCCTCTCCACCCCCCTGATTGTCCTCATCACCACCTCCATCATTGCCTTCTCCCCCACCACCCCATCACTGCCCATTCCACCATCTCCATCATTGCCTTCTCCCCCACCATCATTGCCTATTTCATCACCTCCATCATTGCCTCCCCCACCACATCATTGCTCATCACCTCCATCATTGCCTCCCCCACCACCATCATTGCCCATCACCTCCATCACTGTCTCCCCCACCGCCATCATTGCCCATCACCTCCATCATTGCCTCCTCTCACCATCATTGCCCATCACCTCCTACATTGCCCATCACTTCCATCATTGCCCCCCCACAATCATTGCCCATCACCTCCATCACTGTCTCCCCCCACCGCCATCATTGCCCATTGCCTGCACTATTGCATCTCCCACCAATATCATTGTGCTTCCCCACCAACACACACGCAGGCACACACACACACACACACACGACGCAGACACACACAGGCACACAGACACACTCACACAGAGACACAGGCACACTCACACATGCCCTTTATGTATCCAGACCCCCTATACTAGGCCATCGTCATGTAATCAGACCCCAGATCAGCACTTTATGGTAATTCAGATCTCAGACCAGACCCTTAAATAAATAGCAAACCCCAGACTAGCCCCCTAAATATATTTAGAACTCAGTCCAGGCCCCCTATATTTTCATACCAGAGAGTGGACCCTCTATAATATTATCATAGCCCATATATTTTATAAGACCCTAGACCAAACCCTTATATTAATATAGACCAGACCCCCCCCCCCATATTATCACACCCCATTTTATGCCCATATATAAATGCCAGACTCCAAACCACTGCCCCTAAATATAGTCAGACCCCAAATTAGGCCCCTATATTAATATCATACTCCAGATCAAACCTCCGTGTAAAATCAGACCTCAGACCAGTCACCAGACCCCCTAACACAACTCAGATTCCAGATGCGTTCCCCTTATATATTCAAGCCTCCTATAGTAATGTCAGACACCATGACTATGCATTGAGACATAATGTTGCATGGAGGAGCAAACGGTGGTGTACAGCTGCAGGCTGATACATGGTGCCCATCTGTGTGATTGGGTAGCCGACAGACACAGGCACACTCCCGCAGCACTGCTCACCTCCCTGCAGGCTGCAGCCTCTTCCTCGCCGGCAGCTTTCTGTGTGAGACAGCGTGCTGGGTGATGACGTCATCCAGCTGGGCTGTCTCAGGCAGGAAGCAGGACGCCGGGATGTGCTCCTGCTGCCAGGAGGTGAACTCCGCTGTGTGTCTGACTGTTTGCCTGTGTATGTGGTGCTGACTGTGCTTTGTGTGGTGCGGTGGTGGGACTTTATATGCGGGCAGCGTTAGCCTCACCCTGTGGCTAACGCTGCCCGCTATTAAAGAGCAATGGTATTCACGCTTCTCCACGCCCATAGGGGCGTGGAGAAGCGTGAATATTCATTTAGCTTTAGCAGCGGGGACAGGATCCTGTCTCCAGCTGCTGCTAGTCTGGCACAGAGTGGGCCCCCTTGACTCAGGGGCCCTTGAAGCAGTGGGAGCCCCAGGCAGCTGCTGGCAAGTATGCCAGCAGGTGTCAGTGCCTGGGCCCACCGGAGAATCCTCCGGTTCTCCGGTGGGCCAGTCCGAGCCTGGTTGACACTGTTGTACCCTCGGACTGCAGGGCAGCTTGAACTTGTTTGGATGTTAGTCGAGGTTCTTTATCCAACATCCGCACAATCTTGCAATGAAATCTCTTGTCAATTTTTCTTTTCCGTCCACATCTAGGGAGGTTAGCCACAGTACGATGGGCTTTAAACTTCTTGATGACACTGTGCACGGTAGACACAGGAACATTCAGGTCTTTGGAGATGGACTTGTAGCCTTGAGATTGCTCATGCTTCCTCACAATTTGGTTTCTCAAGTCCTCAGACAGTTCTTTGGTCTTCTTTCTTTTCTCCATGCTCAATGTGGTGCACACAAGGACACAGGACAGAGGATGAGTCAACTTTAATCCATGTCAACTGGTTGCAAGTGTGATTTAGTTATTGCCAACACCTGTTAGGTGCCACAGGTAAGTTACAAGTGCTGTTAATTACACAAATTAGAGAAGCATCACATGATTTTTCGAACAGTGCCAATACTTTTGTCCACCCCCTTTTTTATGTTTGGTGTGGAGTTATATCCAATTTGGCTTTAGGAGAATTCTTTTTGTGTTTTTTTCATTTAAGACAAATTAAATGAAGATAATAATAACAAAGAATTTGTGTTTGCAATCATTTTCAGGAAGAAACTGAGTATTATCTGACAGAATTGCAGCGGTGGAAATACTTTTGGCCACAACTGTAAGAGTTGTGGAATTATGGAAACCACAAGTCAATTATATGCAAATTCTGACAAAATGGAAACTTTTGAAAACATATATGTTCAGTATCAAATAGGAGTGTCATGTGCAGAAATCCCTCTTACATTTTTGGCTGCTATCAATGAAATAATTAATTGTTGTTGTAGGAGTATTGTTCTGCCGCATCATGTGAACAGAGCCTTACAGATTTCCGTTCATGGAAAAGAAGGCAGAAATCTGTTGCCTTCATGTCAAAGCCTAAAGATTCCAATAATGAACCATAAATATTTTACTATAGCACTAATGGTGCTATTAATAGTGTAAACATTGTTCTTAAAGTAATTTTAAAAACATATTGTCACGCCCGCACATACTTACCCATCTTCTTCCATCCCGCGGCGCACTCGCGATCCTGTTCCTCGCCGCTCTGCAGCTTCTTTCACTGGCTCTCGGCGTCCAGCGTCTTTGCGCATGCGCGGTTGCGTCTCCTCCGGCTATTTCTTCCCGGCATCTTCCTAGGTAAGACGCCTTTGCTTTGTAGGTGCACTGTCTGCCGTCAGTGTTCCTATGCCCTAGGCTCCCCTGTATCTGTGTCTTTTCCCAGCTTAGTTCTCGCTTTGTCTCAGTGTCCTGCCAAGTTCCGTGTTCCTGCTGTGTCCTGCCAAGTTCCGTGTTCCTGCTGTGTCCTGCCAAAGTCCGTGTTCCTGCTGTGTCCTGCCAAAGTCCGTGTTCCTGCTGTGTCCTGCCAAAGTCCGTGTTCCTGCTGTGTCCTGCCAAAGTCCGTGTTCCTGCTGTGTCCTGCCAAGTTCCGTGTTCCTGTCATTATCAGTTAAGTCCTGTTTTCCTATTATTCCCCGCCATACTAATAGCTCTGTGGTCTCCTTCTTTATCTTGGGTCGCCCCTTTGGCTCTAGCTGTTGTGTCTCCAATCCCCCGAGGTCCTGCTCCTAACACTCCCTGTATAGGGGGTGATTCCATCTGGTCCGCTCGACCCCGGGGGCTCTTGAGTCACGACCAGAGGGTCCACTCTCGGATTTCTGTCCGAATCCCTACACATATCTATATATTTTAGGATCTGCAAACACTAATACAATGACTGCATAAGACATTTTCAAGGGAAACATTGAAGAAATAGGGCTTTCAGTCATTTGCTGTTTCACATTGCTTTCAAATGAAAAGATTTATCGCAAACATCTACTTGATTCATGATGGACTCCATAAAATGCAGAGTCGCTGGTCTCATGGCTGTCCATTTGTATATAAATGCATATGATCAGAGCTAATCTACCAGAAAAGTCTTTCCTTCAGGGGACCGACGTGAAATATTTCATCTTCTGACTGGTAGACATGATCAATGTTTTGGTTGTCTTCAGGGACATCTCGGTTAAAAAAAAAACAGGTCTTGTTGATGTTGAAAACATTGATAACTGGTGTCATGTTCAAAAGATTAAACATTTATTACACAAAGGACTGAATTCTACTAGATTGGAAACGTCTATCTCGAGATTTCATCTTCTCTGCAATGAATATTTCTTGTAATAAAACCTTGAAACTCATTTGACTTATTGAATCTATGTCAAAGTCTACATCTGCTCTTAACTTTTCTCACAATCTCTTTTCTGTGCTGTAAGGTAACCGGTATATTTTATTGCTTGTTATTTGTAAAATTATTGCAGGCAAAAAATGGAAATGTTTGGAACCGAGAGCTTTTGCTCCGAAGAAACGGGAATTTTATTGATGGCACAGACCGGCAAATGCTATTTTCTGTAGACATGAGTCTTCTCTAGGGACGGGTACAGTTGCTGAATAGGTTGACGATGAAAAGCTTGGTACAGATAGTTATTTTAGATTATTTCCCAAGTGTCTGTATTTTTATAGATGGTGTCCTGACTCATAGCTTGGCAGCCTGGGACTTTTTGATTGTCTACCAAGATTCCATTGCTATTCATAGGGTACTGATATACGATTCATTTTTCCTTGAGTAGACTGACCAATTGGAACTTGATTTAAAACCGAAATCACCAGTCTCAGTGGTTCTATTTTATGTATTCAGTATATTTACTGTAGAAAGGAACTAGCTGTCATCCCAAATATATATTGGACCCACCAGATGTGGCATATAGTTCACAGTGGGGCTCCCAATACGCAGGTGATTGAGTTGATTCTCTTAGTGAAGTAACACAACAAGGAGTAAGAATCAGATATCTTTAAGCAGAGCTCCAGGGTAAAAATGCAATTCAAAACAAGAATGAATGACAGCGAATAACGGGATACTCTATGACGAAGAACAAAATTCACTATGTAAAATTATCAATTTTCCTTGGTACCTGAAGGGTATCGGTATTTATCGTCACTAGTGTTGAGCATTCCGATACCGCAAGTATCGGGTATCGGCCGATATTTGCGGTATCGGAATTCCGATACCGAATTCCGATACTTCCCGCGTATCGGATACCGGAATCGGAAGTTCCCAGAATTCAAATTGAACGCAGCAGCCAATGAGGAATGAATGAAAGTGTGGGCACATCCTGTTTAGCATGGTGGGCATGTAAGTACTGGCAAGGCTGGGATTGGCTGCTGAAATGATGTCACTCTGCACTATAAAAAAGCGCTGCCGCCATTTTGCGCTCACTCTGCTGTGATTTCAGTTAGGGACAGGACGCTGTGTTCTAACTGAGGGCCAGTTGAGCTTGCTAATTGCTTTATTTTCCTTTCCAAAGGCTAATTTAGCAAAACGCTGTGTGTTCTTCACTGTTCACCTTGCTCTTGCCTTGCAGCGCTGTTTTAACAGCGTTCTGCAAGGTCTCTCTGTGTGTGTGTGTGTGCAGCTCACTCTGTAGTCTGTGTGCAGCCATATACCCGGTTGTATTCAGCTCAGGGGGGGTTCACACTGCCTCACACAGTTGTTCTTTTTTGCTCTTAGTGCAGCCTGCTGCACATTTTTTCTCAAATTTCCTATTAGTGTTTTCCCACCAGTCTCCAGCTCTATTGTGGAAAAACACTACATAGGATAACCTAGAGGGGGGTTTTAGGGCCTTGCAGCGCCGTTTACGGCTGTCTGCACGGTCTCCGTGTGAGCCCAGCTCGCCCTGCAGTCTGTGTGCAGCCATAGCCGGTTGGATTCAGCTCAGGGTTCGTTACTGGCTCATACCTTGAGAAAAATTTTCCTTTTTTTCAAATAGTGCAGCCTGTTTAAAATTTGAAAAAAAAAATTCCTATTAGTGTCTTTCCACTCGTATCCAGCTAAATAGTGGAAAAACACTATATAGGATAACCTAGAGGAGGGTTTTTTGGCCTTGCAGCGCCGTTTACGGCTGTCTGCACGGTCTCCGTGTGAGCCCAGCTCGCCCTGTAGTCTGTGTGCAGCCATAGCCGGTTGGATTCAGCTCAGGGTTCGTTACTGGCTCATACCTTGAGAAAAATTTTCCTTTTTTTTCAAATAGTGCAGCCTGTTTAAAATTTGAAAAAAAAAAATCCTATAAGTGTCTTTCCACTCGTATCCAGCTAAATAGTGGAAAAACACTATATAGGATAACCTAGAGGGGTTTTTTTGGGCCTTGCAGCGCCGTTTACGGCTGTCTGCACGGTCTCTGTGTGAGCGCAGCTTGCCCTGTAGTCTGTGTGCAGCCATAGCCGGTTGGATTCAGCTCAGGGTGCGTTACTGCCTCATACCTTGAAAAACAATTTCCTTTTTTTCAAATAGTGCAGCCAGTTTAAAATTTGAAAAAAAAAATTCCTATTAGTGTCTTTCCACTTGTATCCAGCTAAATAGTGGAAAAACACTATATAGGATAACCTAGAGGAGGGTTTTTTGGCCTTGCAGCGCAGTTTACGGCTGTCTACACGGTCTCCGTGTGAGCCCAGCTCGCCCTGTAGTCTGTGTGCAGCCATAGCCGGTTGGATTCAGCTCAGGGTTCGTTACTGGCTCATACCTTGAGAAAAATTTTCCTTTTTTTTCAAATAGTGCAGCCTGTTTAAAATTTGAAAAAAAAAAAATCCTATAAGTGTCTTTCCACTCGTATCCAGCTAAATAGTGGAAAAACACTATATAGGATAACCTAGAGGTTTTTTTTTGGGCCTTGCAGCGCCGTTTACGGCTGTCTGCACGGTCTCTGTGTGAGCGCAGCTCGCCCTGTAGTCTGTGTGCAGCCATAGCCGGTTGGATTCAGCTCAGGGTGCGTTACTGCCTCATACCTTGAAAAACAATTTCCTTTTTTTCAAATAGTGCAGCCAGTTTAAAATTTGAAAAAAAAAATTCCTATTAGTGTCTTTCCACTTGTATCCAGCTAAATAGTGGAAAAACACTATATAGGATAACCTAGAGGAGGGTTTTTTGGCCTTGCAGCGCCGTTTACGGCTGTCTGCACGGTCTCCGTGTGATTTAACCCCTTAGTGACAGAGCCAATTTGGTACTTAATGACCGAGCCAATTTTTGCAATTCTGACCACTGTCACTTTATGAGGTTATAACTCTGGAACGCTTCAACGGATCCCGCTGATTCTGAGATTGTTTTTTCGTGATATATTGTACTTCATGTTAGTGGTAACATTTCTTCGATATTACTTGCGATTATTTATGAAAAAAACGGAAATATGGCGAAAATTTTTAAAATTTTGCAATTTTCAAACTTTGTATTTTTATGCCCTTAAATCAGAGAGATATGTCACGAAAAATAGTTAATAAATAACATTTCCCACATGTCTACTTTACATCAGCACAATTTTGGAAACAAAATTTTTTTTTGTTAGGGAGTTATAAGGGTTAAAAGTTGACCAGCAATTTCTCATTTTTACAACACCATTTTTTTTTAGGGACCACATCACATTTGAAGTCATTTTGAGGGGTCTATATGATAGAAAATAATGAAGTGTGACACCATTCTAAAAACTACACCCCTCAAGGTTCTCAAAACCACATTCAAGAAGTTTATTAACCCTTTACGTGCTTCACAGGAACTGAAACAATGTGGAAGGAAAAAATGAACATTTAACTTTTTTTTGCAAACATCTTAATTCAGAACCATTTTTTTTATTTTCACAAGTGTAAAAACAGAAATGTAACCATAAATTTTGTTATGCAGTTTCTCCTGAATACTCCAATACCCCATATGTGGGGGTAAACCACTGTTAGGGCGCACCGCAGAACTTAGAAGTGAAGGAGCGCCGTTTTACTTTTTCAATGTTGAATTGGCTGGAATTGAGATTGGATGCCATGTCGCGTTTGGAGAGCCCCTGATGTGCCTAAACAGTGGAAAACCCCCACAAGTGACACCATTTTGGAAACTAGACCCCTTAAGGAACTTATCTAGATGTGTGGTGAGCACTTTGAGCCCCCAAGTGCTTCACAGAAGTTTATAACGTAGAGCCGTGAAAATAAAAAAATCGCTTTTGTTTACACAAAAATGATCTTTTTGCCCACAAATTCTTATTTTCACAAGGGTAACAGGAGAAATTAGACCACAAAAGTTGTTGTGCGATTTCTCCTGAATACGTCGATACCCCATATGTGAGGGTAAACCACTGTTTGGGCGCACCGCAGAGCTTGGAAGTGAAGGAGCGCCGTTTTACTTTTTCAATGTAGAATTGGCTGGAATTGAGATTGGACGCCATGTCGCGTTTGGAGAGCCCCTGATGTGCCTAAACAGTGGAAACCCCCCACAAGTGACACCATTTTGGAAACTAGACCCCTTAAGGAACTTATCTAGATGTGTGGCGAGCACTTTGAACCCCCATGTGCTTCACAGAAGTTTATAACGTAGAGCCGTGAAAAAAAAAAATCGCATTTTTTCTACAAAAATGATCTTTTTGCCCACAAATTTTTATTTTCACAAGGGTAACAGGAGAAATTAGACCACAAAAGTTGTTGTGCAATTTCTCCTGAGTACGCTGATACCCAATATGTGGGGGTAAACCACTGTTAGGGTGCACCGCAGAGCTTGGAAGAGAAGGAGTGCCGTTTTACTTTTTCAATGTAGAATTGGCTGGAATTGAGATCGGACGCCATGTCGCGTTTGGAGAGCCCCTGATGTGCCTAAACAGTAGAAATCCCCCACAAGTGACCCCATTTTGGAAACTAGACCACCCATGGAACTTATCTAGATGTGTGGTGAGAACCTTGAATGCCCAAGTGCTTCACAGAAGTTTATAATGCAGAGCCGTGAAAATAAAAAATATTTTTTTTTTCCACAAAAAAGATATTGTAGCCCCCAAGTTTTTATTTTTACAAGGGTAACAAGAGAAATTGGACCCCAAAAGTTGTTGTCCAATTTGTCTTGAGTATGCTGGTACCCCATATGTGGGGGTAAACCACTGTTTGGGCGCACGGCAGAGCTCGGAAGGAAGGAGCGCCGTTTTGGAATGCAGACTTTGATAGAATGGTCTGCGGGTATTATGTTGCATTTGCAGAGCCCCTGATGTACCTAACCAGTAGAAACCCTCCACAAGTGACCCCATTTTGGAAACTAGACCCCCAAGGAACTTATCTAGATGTGTGGTGAGAACTTTGAATGCCCAAGTGCTTCACAGAAGTTTAGAATGCAGAGTCGTGAAAATAAAAAATATTTTTTTTTTCACAAAAAAGATTTTGTAGCCCCCAAGTTTTTATTTTCACAAGGGTAACAGGAGAAATTGGACTGCAATAGTTGTTGTCCAATTTATCCCGAGTACGCTGATGTGCCATATGTGGGGGTAAACCACTGTTTGGGCGCACGGCAGAGCTCGGAAGGGAAGGAGCGCCTTTTTGGAATGCAGACTTTGATAGAATGGTCTGTGGGCATTATGTTGCGATTGCAGAGCCCCTGATATACCTAAACTGTAGTAACCCCCCACAAGTGACCCCATTTTGGAAACTAGACCCCCCAAGGAACTTATCTAGATGTGTGGTGAGAACTTTGAATGCCCAAGTGCTTCACAGAAGTTTAGAATGCAGAGTCGTGAAAATAAAAAATATTTTTTTTTTCACAAAAAAGATTTTTTAGCCCCCAAGTTTTTATTTTCACAAGGGTAACAAGAGAAATTGGACCCCAGAAGTTGTTGTCCAATTTATCCCGAGTACGCTGATGCCCCATATGTGGGGGTAACCCACTGTTTGGGCGCACGGCAGAGCTCAGAAGGGTGGGAGCACCATTTGACTTTTTGAGCGCAAAATTGGCTGTCGTGTTTGGAGACCCCCTGATGTACCTAAACAGTGGAAACCCCCCAATTCTAGCTCCAACCCCTAACCCTAATCCCAACCTGATCCATAATCCTAATCACTAACCCTAACCATAATCACAACCCTTACCCCAAAACAACCCTAATGTCAACCCTAACCATAACCCTAATCAAAACCCTAAATCCAACACACCCCTAATCCTAATCTCAACCCTAACCTCAAACCTAACCCTAATCCCAATACACCCCTAATCACAACCCTAACCTTAACCCTAATCCCAAACCTAACCCTAATCCCAAGCGTAACCCTAATGCCAACCCTAACCCTAATACCAACCCTAATCCAAACCCTAAACCTAATCCCAGCTCTAACCCTAACTTTAGCCCCAACCCTAGCCCTAACTTTAGCCCCAACCCTAACCCTAGCCCTAAGGCTACTTTCACACTTGCGTTGTTTGGCATTCCGTCGCAATCCGTCGTTTTGGACAAGAAACGGATCCTGCAAATGTGCCCGCAAGATGCGTTTTTTGCCCATAGTATTGCCGACGGATCGTGACGGATGGCCACACGTCGCGTCCGTCGTGCACTGGATCAGTTGTGTTTTGGCGGAGCGTCGGCACAAAAAAACGTTCAATGAAACGTTTTTTTGTACGTCGCATCCGCCATTTCTGACCGCGCATGCGTGGCCGTAACTCCGCCCCCTCCTCCCCAGGACATAGATTGGGCAGCGGATGCGTTGAAAAACTACAGCTGCTGCCCACGTTGTGCACAATTTTCACAACGTGCGTCGGTATGTCGGGCCGACGCATTGCGACGGCCCCGTACCGACGTAAGTGTGAAAGAAGCCTAACCCTAAATTTAGCCCCAACCCTAACCCTAAATTTAGCCCCAACCCTAACCCTAAATTTAGCCCCAACCCTAGCCCTAAACCTAGCCCTAACCCTACCCCTAACCCTAGCCCTACCCCTAACCTAACCCTACCCCTAACCTAACCCTACCCCTAACCCTAACCCTACCCCTAACCCTAACCTAACCCTACCCCTAACCCTAACCTAACCCTACCCCTAACCTAACCCTAGCCGTAACCCTACCCCTAACCCTAACCTAACCCTACCCCTAACCTAACCCTAGCCGTAACCCTACCCCTAACCTAACCCTAGCCCTAACCCTACCCCTAACCCTACCCCTAACCCTACCCCTAACCCTACCCCTAACCCTACCCCTAACCTAACCCTAGCCCTAACCCTAACCCTACCCCTACCCCTACCCCTACCCCTAACCCTAACCCTACCCCTAACCCTAACCCTACCCCTAATTTTAGCCCTAACCGCTGTTCTCCTGCCGGCCGGCAGATGGAGACAGATGGCGGGCGCACTGGGCATGCGTCCGCCATGTTCTTCTGCCGGCGGCCAGGAGGAGCAGCAAGAGGATCCAGGGACCTAGGTGAGTATGCTAGGGTCCCCGAATCCCCCTATTTCTCTGTCCTCTGATGTGCGATCACATCAGAGGACAGAGAATTACACTTTACTTTTTTTTTTTTTTTTTTTGCGGTCGCCGGTAAACAGTTAATTACCGGCGATCGCAAAACAGGGGTCGCTAAAACCGACCCCCGATCATGCTCTTTGGGGTCTCGGCTACCCCAGGCAGCCGAGACCCCAAAGATTCTCCCGGTGCCGGCCGGCGGGCGCACTGCGCATGCGCCCGCCATTTTGAAGATGGCGGCGCCCACCGGGAGACACGAGGAGCATCGGGGGAGCTAGGTGAGTATTGGGGGGCCACCTGGGACCCCTTTTCTCTGTCCTCCGATGTGCGATCACATCGGAGGACAGAGAAATTAAAAAGAGATCGCTTTTTTTTTTTTTTTTTTGCGATCGCCGGTAAACGGTTAATTACCGGCGATCGCAAATGCGGGGAGGGTTAAAAACCCCCCGAATCATGTTCTCTGGGGTCTCGGCTACCCTCGGCAGCCGAGACCCCAGAGAAAATCGGCCTGTGGGGGGCGCTATACACTTTTTCCACAGCGCCGTTAATTAATGGCGCTGTGGTTTAAGTACCCTTAGCGGCCGCCGTTAAAAGGCGTATCGGCGGTCGCTAAGGGGTTAAACTAGCTCTGTAGCCCGATCTGCACCAAAAAAAAAGTTAAGTTCACCAAACACAACTTAACACTTGTGTAGGCCACATTTGAAAAATAATAAAGTTTAGTCCACAATTTACAACATTAGTGTTTCTTACACCTGTTAGGAGGAGCATTACAGGAATAAGCACACTAAGGCCTTAGTACTTTTCTGCTTATCTTTATCTGTCAACCAAGATGAAGAGGGCAGGGAGTAAGGCACGTGGGCGTGGGCGCGGAGCAGGGAGAGGAGCAGGGAGAGGACGTGGTGATTCTGTGCCTGCTGCGGGCGCCGGTGACTCGTCGTCACTCAGTTTCAGCAGGGAACAGTCCTTCATGCGCAGCTTTGTCGGAGAGCGCCGTGCACCGCTGCTGCGTGAAGACCAAATTGAAGCCGTTGTCGGGTGGATGGCAGCTAACGCCTCAGCATCGACTTCAGTTAGTGCCACATCCTCTCAGGCACAGAGCACTGGAGAGCAGCCATCTGTCTCTTCACCACCTGCCAAATTGGCCAGGCAGTCAGAGAGCCCAGGACAGGAGCCGTCTCTACTTCTGTTCTCTGAATCTCTTGGCTTGGAAACAGGGGGCCAGCCAAGCAGCATTGGAGAAATGGAAGAAGAGGCAGTGTGCAGTGATGCCCAACACCTTTTTCTCTCTGACTCTGAAGAGGCAGGTGGGCCAGTGCCTCCGGTGACCACAGCGCAGTACGCATCTGATGATGAAACTCAGGTGCCGCTTTCTCGTGCGTACTGTGCTGCTGAGACTACCCAGGAGGAGCAGTTGATGGCAGAGGGTAGTGGAGATGATGAGGTCCTTGACCCATCGTGGCGTGAGGAACAGGAAGGTGGTGGGAGCAGCTCAGAGGAAGAGCTTCCTCTTACGGGCCAAAGAGGGAGAGGGAGGGGGAAGACTGCGGAGCCTGTAGCCTCCACTTTGGCACCCGTTAGGAGCCTGTCTCTTTCCAAAGCCAAAAAGGGCGCTCCCAAGACTTGCAGTGCCTGGTCCTTTTTTGACACAGTTGCAGATGACATTTGTTTTGTCAAATGCAAGCTGTGTCATCATAAAGTAAAAAGAGGGAAAAATGTCAGCAACCTCAATACCACAAATATGTGGAAACATGTGCGGACCAGGCACGCGGTGGAGTTACAGAAACACACTGAAGATGTAGGCCAACCAACAGCGGCAGCTACCAACTCTTCAGCTCGTGTTGCCTCTTCCTCCAGCTCACGCACAGCTGGTTTGGCTTCCTCCCAGAGACCTTGTGTAATTCCACCCACAGCACCACCTTCCCAGTCATCCTCACACTCCCAGTCTACTCTACAGCCATCGGTAGTACAGGCATGGGAGAAAAGGCGGGCATTCTCGGCCAACCACCCACGAGCACAGGCTCTGAATGCAGGCATTGCCAAACTGTTGTCCCTGGAAATGCTCTCGTTCAGGCTGGTGGAGACTGACAGCTTCCGTGACTTGATGGCATTGGCAGTCCCACAGTACAAGGTGCCCAGCCGCTTTTACTTCAGCAGGCAGGCTGTCCCTGCCCTGCACAGGCATGTTGAGGCAAACATAAAACATGCGCTACTGAACGCCGTCAGTAGCAAGGTCCACCTCACCACCGATGCGTGGACCAGTCAGCATGGACAGGGGCGATATGTTTCCCTCACTGCCCATTGGGTTAATGTTGTTGAGCCAGGTACAGATCGTGCGAGTGGCGCAGGACGTGTCCTGCCCACTCCAAGGATTGCAGGAATCCAGTCTGTACGCATCGACTCCTCCTCTTACACCAGTTCCTCTGATTCCTCTCTGCAGGATCCGTCACAGTCCACCCCCACATGGACCCGTGAACGTTTACCTATGACCGACATGAGCACAGCCGTGGCCAAACGTCAGCAGGCCGTCTTGAAACTAGTTTCATTGGGGCATCGAAGCCACACAGCGCAGGAGCTCTGGAATGCCATCAAGCAGGAGAGCGATGTGTGGTTACTGCCAGCGAATCTCCAGCCAGGCATGGTAGTGTGTGACAATGGCCGAAATCTGGTGGCAGCTTTGGCCCTTGGCAACCTCACTCACATCCCATGTCTGGCACATGTGCTCAATTTGGATGGGCAGAGTTTTCTGAGGGACTATCCGGATCTTGATGCCCTGCTGCACAAGGTCCGCCTAGAGTGTGCTCACTTGCGGCGTTCCAGCTTGGCCAGATCCCGCATTGCTGCTCTGCAGCGCAGATTCCGCCTTCCGGAACACCGCATCATATGTGACCTACCTACCCGGTGGAATTCCACGTTACATATGTTGGAGCGGTTGTGCAAGCAGCAGCAAGCAGTTATGGAGTACCAGCTGCATCAGGCGCAAAGAAGTCGCAGTCAGCGCCGATCAGACTTCACAACCACAGAGTGGGCCACTCTGAAGGACGTCTGCCAGGTTTTGCGTCCTTTTGATTATTCCACGCGGATGGCAAGTGCAGATGATGCACTAGTCAGCATGACTGTCCCCCTTATTTGCCTGCTTCAGCAAACTTTGCAAGGGTTAAGGGATGATGTGGTGGAAGAGGTGGAGGATGAGGAGTCACCTTTTCCATCAGCTTCTGGAGAGTCAGCGCCACGTGGTTCCTCACAAAGGGGTACGCAGGGGCCAATTTGTGAGGAGGATGAGGAGGAGTCAATGGACGAGGAAGAGCTCCGTCCAGAGGAGGGAGCGACACAATTGTCCAGTGGTCAGTGTGTACACCGAGGGTGGGGTGATGACGAGCGGGCAGAGATCATGTCTCAAGCAGGGGACAGCGTTTCTGGGCCGGTTGGCACTCTGCAGCACATGGTGGATTTTATGCTGCAGTGCCTGAGAAATGACCGCCGCATCGACCACATTCTCAACATGCCTGATTATTGGGTGTTCACCCTCCTCGATCCTCGCTACCGGGACAACGTCCAAAACCTCATCCCTGCGTTGACCCGGGAACGTAAATTGCGGGAGTACCACGACACACTGGTGAATTCCATCATCTTCTCCTGTCCAACTGAGAGGAGTGCTGCTAGTGCTTTACAAAGCAGCTCAGTGCGTCGAGGCAGTGGGGGAGGCTCTGCCCAAAGAGGGAGCAGAAGCAGTGCCTCTGCCCAAGGCAAGCCGAGTATGGCACAACTCTGGCACACTTTTGTGTGCCCGCCCCAAATGTCTACACCATCACCGGCGGCTCCAGTCAGCAGGAGGCAACGGTTCCGTCAGATGGTGACAGACTACATGGCTTGCCCTCTTACTGTACTCCCCGACGGCTCTTCCCCGTTCAAGTTTTGGGTCTCTAAGCTGGATACATGGCCAGAGCTAAGTCAGTATGCATTGGAGGTGCTGGCTTGCCCTGCGGCTAGTGTCTTATCGGAACGTGTCTTTAGTGCCGCAGGTGGTGTACTAACAGACCGTCGCATGCGACTATCCTCCGATAACGTTGACCGGCTTACTTTCCTGAAAATGAACCAGGCCTGGATCTCGCAGGAATTTGCCACTCCTCTGCCTGATTAATTAATTGGGTGTCATCCAGGTCTTCTGCTGTGTTCATCTTTCTACCACCTGAAATGCTATTCCTGGGCTCCAACACCGCCAGTTGCGGCTCAGAAGTGCAGGCTGCACAGTCAAAACATACGACCCAGTGTTATTGGGTTTCAGTAACGTCAGCTGATCCCCAGCTGTGTAGCCGGCAATGTGTCCTGCGACCGCTACGCTGGCACAACAACCTGAATGTAAGGGAACCTGCCCCCCCCCCCCCCCCCCGTCGTTTGTTACTGAAAGAGCCATCTTGTGCAGCAGTAATGCTGCACAAGGAAAAGGTAGCTATTTTTTTTGGGCTCCTTGCACACGCAGAACTTAACACTTATAAAATGTGTTCACTGATACCGTTATACCGTCCCAGAGCTGGGACTTTCCTTCGTAATGTGACGCAGCACAGCCGTCATTCCTACCCCCTTGGTGCCATGCGCTGCCTCCTCAGAGTTGTTTTAAGCTGTCACGGAGCCTGCGCTGTTCTGTTATCCCTTGGCCATGCCCTATTTGCGCTGTCTGTCTTCTGACATAATTTGGTGTCAGGCTGGCTGCGCCTGTGCGGCCGCGCTGCCATAGATCCCGCCTCGCAGTGTCTTCTGATTGAGTCACACTGCGGGCCTGGGATCCATGGGCATGCGCAGTGCATATCTTCCCCTCGGGCTCTCGCTCATTTCCCTCCGCCTTCTTTAGACTGTGCGCCGTCAGCTGATCCCTAATAGCATGCCACGGCCGTGACAACGCACAGTCTGAAGAAGAGGGAAGGAGGGGAGTGAGAGTCGAGGATATGCACTGTGCATGCCCATGGATCCAAGGCCCGCAGTGGGATTACGTTAGACGAGACTGCGAGGTGGGGTCTGGAGCAGCGTGGACGCACAGGCACTGACAGCCTGACACCAAATTATGTCAGAAGACAGGCAGCGCTAATTGGGCATGGCCAAGGGATAACAGAACAGCGCAGGCTCCGTGACAGCTTAAAACAACGCTGAGGAGGCAGCACACGGCACCAAGGGGATAGGAATGACAGCTGTGCTGTGTCCCATTACGAAGGAAATTCGCACCTCCGTGACGGTTTAACGGTATAAGGGGACACATTTTTAGTGTTTACTTCTGTGTTTGCAAGGAGCATAATTAAAAGAGCAACCTTTTCCTTTTGCATCCTTAGCGCTGCACAAGATGGCTCTTTCAGCTACAAACGTCTTGGGGGGGGGTTAAAGGTTCCCTTTCAACTTGCTCCAATCAGGCTTCGGCCTACACTCTGTTCCTCTGCTCCTCCTGCTGTCCCTGGGCTCTAACACCTCCAGTTGGTGCCTGGAAGTGCTGTGTGCACAGTCAACAGTCGCTCCTCTGTTATTGGGGTTCAGTAACGTCAGCTGATCCCCAGCTGTGTGTGCGGTAATACCTCCAATCTGCTCCTCCTGCTGTCCCTGGGCTCTAACACCGCCAGTTGGTGCCTGGAAGTGCTGTGTGCACAGTCAACAGTCGATCCTCTGTTATTGGGGTTCAGTAACGTCAGCTGATCCCCAGCTGTGTGTGCGGTAATACCTCCAATCTGCTCCTCCTGCTGTCCCTGGGCTCTAACACCGCCAGTTGGTGCCTGGAAGTGCTGTGTGCACAGTCAACAGTCGCTCCTCTGTTATTGGGGTTCAGTAACGTCAGCTGATCCCCAGCTGTGTATCCGGCAACGTGTCATGCGACCGCCACGCTGGCACAACTAAAATGTAAGGGGACCTGTCCCCCCCCCCCCCTAGGCGTTTGTTACTGAAAGAGCCACCATGTGCAGCACTAATACTGCACAAGGGAAAGGTCGCTCTTGAAATTAGGCTCCTTGGAAACGCTGAACTACACACTCATGTAATGTGTCCCCTCACACCGTCCAACCGTCCCAGAGGTGGGACTTTCCTTTGTAATGTGACGCAGCACAGCCGTCATTGCTACCCCCTTGGCACCGTGCGCTGCCTCCTTAGCGTTGTTTGATTCCGTCATGGACCCTGCACTGTTATGTTATCCCTTGGCCATGCACAGTTTGCGCTGCCCGTCCTCTGACATCATTTGTTGTCGTCCTGGCTGCGCCTGTGCGTCCACGCTGCCCGAAATCCCACCTCGCAGTGTCGTCTAATGTGATCCCACAGTGGGCCTGGTATCCATGGCCATGCGCAGTGCATATACTAGCCTCTCATTCCCCTTCTTCATGCTTCTTCAGACTAGGCGGCGTCAGCTGATCCCTAATAGCATGCCACGGCCGTGACGCCGCACAGTCTGAAGAAGCATGAAGGAGGTGAGTGAGAGGCGATGATATGCACTGCGCATGCCCATGGATCCCTGGCCCGCAGTGGGATTACATTTGATGACACTGCAAGGTTGGATCTCGGGCAGCTTTGACGCACAGGCACTGCCAGCCTGACACCTAAATGATGTCAGAAGACGGGCACCGCTAACTGTGCATGGCCAAGGGATAACATTACAGCGCGGGCTCCGTGACAGAACCAAACAACGTTGAGGAGGTGGCGCACGGCACCAAGGGGGTTGGAATGACGGCTGTGCTGTGTCACATTACAAAGGAAAGTCCCACTTCCGGGATGGTTTGACGGTGTGAGGGGACACATTATATGAGTGTGTACTTCAGCGTTTGCAAGGAGCATTATTTTCGGAGCCACCATTTTCCATGTGCAGAATTACTGCTGTACAAGATGGCTCTTTCAGCAACAAATGCCTGGGGGGGGTTAAAGGTTCCCTTTACACTTGCTCCACTGCAGGCTTCGGCCTACACTCTGCTCCTCTTTGATTCCCTGGGTTTCAACACTGTCAGTTGACACCTGGAAGTGTTGTCTACACAGAAAAAACACTAGGTGATGTGTCAGTGGGGTTCAGCACCGCCAGCTGTTCCCCTGCTGTGTAGTCGGCATCGTGTCCAGCACAAGCCACGCTGGCACAACCGACCAAAAGCTTCCACCAGTGCAGGCTTCGGCCTACACTTTGCTCCTCTCCTCCTCCTCCTGCTGACCCTGGGCTCAAACACCGCTAGTTTTTGCCCGGAACTGCTAGCTGCACAGAGAAAAACACCAGCCAATGTGTTAGTGGGGTTCAGCAACGCCAGCTGTTCCCCTGCTGTGTAGCTGGCAACGTGTCCTGCAAACGCCACGCAGGCACATGAACTGAAATTGAAGGGAGCCTGGCCCCCTCTCCCCCAGGTGTTTCTATGTATAACAGCCACCTTGTACAGCAGTACTGCTGCATTTGTACAAGGTGGCTGACTTTTTATCCTTGCCCACGTGGAACTCAACACGTACAAAATGTGTCTCTTTGAGACCATTCCACTGTCCCTGAGGTGTGACTTTCCTTTCTAATGATACGCAGCACCCCCCTTGGTAGCGCTTCCCGTCTTCTGACATCATCGGTTGGCTAGTTGCGCCTGTGCGTCCGCCCTGCCTGAATAAAATGCTCCTCGTTGTCTTAATTATTTTGACTGCGAGGGTGTGATTGATGGGCACGAGCAGTGCATATCTTCGCCTGTCTTAACTCATCTCCTTCCGCCTTCTTCAGACTGTGCAGCCTCATGGCCGCGGCATGCGAGAAGGGATCAGATGAGGCCGCCCAGTCTGAAGCAGGTGTAAGGACATGTGTGAGCGGCAAACATATTTAGTGCACCAGGGCACGAATCCCAGCACCGCAGTGTGATTTTTTAAAAACACACTGTGGGTCTGGGATTCATGTCCACCGCTAACCGCAACGGCCAACATGAAATGAGGTCATAAGACAGGAAGCGCTCACAGCGCCTGGCCAAGGGATCACACAATAGCGCAGACTCCTGTACAGCAAATAACAACGCTCAGGAATCTGCGCACAGCAGCTATGTGTTAATTTTGACACCTGTGCTGCATCTCCGTAAAAAGGAAAGTCACGCCTCCACTACTGTTTAACAGTATAATGGGCTAAATAGTGTACGTGTTTTATTCATCGTGTGCAAGGAGCAAATTAAATAGAGCAACCTTTTACTTGTGCAGCATTAATGCTGCACAAGGTGTGGCTCTTGTACCTTGCAACACCTGAGGGGGGGGTTAAAGGTAACCTTTGAAATTGGTTCAACTAGGCTTCGGCCTACACTCTGCTCCTCTACTCCTCCTGCTGACCCTGGGCTCTAACAACGCTAGTTTTTGCCCGGAAATGCTAGCTGCACAGAGAAAAACACCAGCCAATGTGTTAGTGGGGTTCAGCAACGCCCGCTGTTCCCCCACTGTGTAGCCGGCATCGTGTCCAGCAAAAGCCACGCTGGCACAACCGACCAAAAGCTGCCACCAGTGCAGGCTTCGGCCTACACTTTGCTCCTCTCCTCCTCCTGCTGACCCTGGGCTCAAACACCGCTAGTTTTTGCCCGGAAATGCTAGCTGCACAGAGAAAAACACCAGCCAATGTGTTAGTGGGGTTCAGCAACGCCAGCTGTTCCCCTGCTGTGTAGCTTGCAACGTGACCTGCAAACGCCACGCAGGCACATGAACTGAAATTGAAGGGAGCCTGCCCCCCACCCCCAGGTGTTTCTATGTATAACAGCCACCTTGTACAGCAGTACTGCTGCATTTGTACAAGGTGGCTGACTTTTTCTCCTTGCCCACGTGGAACTCAACACGTACAAAATGTGTCTCATTAGAGACCATTACAATGTCCCTGAGGTGTGACTTTCCTTTTTAATGACACGCAGCACCACCCTTGTTAGCGCTGCCCGTCTTTTGACATCATTGGTTAGCTGGCTGCGCCTGTGCATCTCCCCTGCTCGAAACAACGCCCCTCGGTGTCTTATTTTTTTGGACAGCGAGGGTGTGATTGATGGGCATGTGCAGTGCATATGTTTGCCTGTGTTCACTCATCTCCTTCCGCCTTCTTCAGACTGGGTGTCCTCATGGCCGCGGCAGGCGATAAGGGATCAGATGAGGCCGCCCAGTCTGAAGCAGGTGTAAGGACATGTGTGAGCGTCAAACATATTTACTGCACAAGGCCACGAATCCCAGCCACGCAGTGTGATTTTTTGAAAACACACTGTGGGTCTGGGATTCATGTCCATCGCTAACCGCAACGGCCAACATAAAATGAGGTCAGAAGACAGGAAGCGCTCACAGCGCATAGCCAAGGGATCACAAGAGCGCAGACTCCTGTACAGCAACTAACAACGCTCAGGAAGCTGCGCCCATGCAAAAAGGTGTTATTTTCGACACCTGTGCTGCTTTTCTTTAAAAAGACAAGTCACGCCTCCACTACTGTTTAACAGTATAATGGGCTAAATAGTGTACGTGTTGCATTCAGCGTGTGCAAGTAGACAAATTAATAGAGCAACCTTTTACTTGTGCAGCATTAATGCTGCAGAAGGAGTGGCTCTTGTACTTTGTAACACCTGAGGGGGGGTTAAAGGTAACCTTTGAAATTGGTTCAACTAGGCTTCGGCCTACACTCTGCTCCTCTCCTCCTCCTGCTGACCCTGGGCTCTAACACCGCTAGTTTTTGCCCGGAAATGCTAGCTGCACAGAGAAAAACACCAGCCAATGTGTTAGTGGGGTTCAGCACCGCCAGCTGTTCCCCCGCTGTGTAGCCGGCATCGTGTCCAGCAAAAGCCACGCTGGCACAACCGACCAAAAGCTGCCACCAGTGCAGGCTTCGGCCTACACTTTGCTCCTCTCCTCCTCCTGCTGACCCTGGGCTCAAACACCGCTAGTTTTTGCCCGGAAATGCTAGCTGCACAGAGAAAAACACCAGCCAATGTGTTAGTGGGGTTCAGCAACGCCAGCTGTTTCCCTGCTGTGTAGCTTGCATCGTGTCCAGCACAAGCCACGCTGGCACAACCGACCAAAAGCTGCCACCAGTGCAGGCTTCGGCCTACACTTTGCTCCTCTCCTCCTCCTGCTGACCCTGGGCTCAAACACCGCTAGTTTTTGCCCGGAAATGCTAGCTGCACAGAGAAAAACACCAGCCAATGTGTTAGTGGGGTTCAGCAACGCCAGCTGTTCCCCTGCTGTGTAGCTTGCAACGTGACCTGCAAACGCCACGCAGGCACATGAACTGAAATTGAAGGGAGCCTGCCCCCCACCCCCAGGTGTTTCTATGTATAACAGCCACCTTGTACAGCAGTACTGCTGCATTTGTACAAGGTGGCTGACTTTTTCTCCTTGCCCACGTGGAACTCAACACGTACAAAATGTGTCTCATTAGAGACCAATGCTAATGTCCCTGAGGTGTGACTTTCCTTTTTAATGACACGCAGCACCCCCATTGTTAGCGCTGCCCGTCTTCTGACATCATTGGTTGGCTGCCTGTGCCTGTGCGTCCGCCCTGCCCGACACAACGCCCCTCGTTGTCTCATATTTTGGATGCGAGGGTGTTATTGATGGGCATGTGCGGTGCATATGTTCGCCTGTTTTAAGTCACCTCCTTCCGCCTTCTTCAGACTGGGTGTCCTCATGGCCGCGGCATGCGATAAGGGATCAGATGAGGCCGCCCAGTCTGAAGCAGGTGTAAGGACATGTGTGAGCGGCAAACATATGTAGTTCACAAGGGCAAGAATCCCAGCACCGCAGTGTGATTTTTAAAAAAAACACTGTGGGTCTGGGATTCATGTCCACCGCTAACCGCAACGGCCAACATGAAATGAGGTCATAAGACAGGAAGCGCTCACAGCGCATAGCCAAGGGATCACAAGAGCGCAGACTCCTGTACAGCAACTAACAGCGCTCAGGAAGCTGCGCCCATGCAAAAAGGTGTTATTTTCGACACCTGTGCTGCTTTTCTTTAAAAAGACAAGTCACGCCTCCACTACTGTTTAACAGTATAATGGGCTAAATAGTGTACGTGTTGCATTCAACGTGTGCAAGTAGACAAATTAATAGAGCAACCTTTTACTTGTGCAGCATTAATGCTGCAGAAGGAGTGGCTCTTGTACTTTGTAACACCTGAGGGGGGGTTAAAGGTAACCTTTGAAATTGGTTCAACTAGGCTTCGGCCTACACTCTGCTCCTCTCCTCCTCCTGCTGACCCTGGGCTCTAACACCGCTAGTTTTTGCCCGGAAATGCTAGCTGCACAGAGAAAAACACCAGCCAATGTGTTAGTGGGGTTCAGCACCGCCAGCTGTTCCCCCGCTGTGTAGCCGGCATCGTGTCCAGCAAAAGCCACGCTGGCACAACCGACCAAAAGCTGCCACCAGTGCAGGCTTCGGCCTACACTTTGCTCCTCTCCTCCTCCTCCTGCTGACCCTGGGCTCTAACACCGCTAGTTTTTACCCGGACATGCGATCTGCACAGAGAAAAACACCAATGTGTCAGTGGGGTTCAGCAACGCCAGCTGTTCCCCTGCTGTGTAGCTTGCAACGTGACCTGCAAACGCCACGCAGGCACATGAACTGAAATTGAAGGGAGCCTGCCCCCCACCCCCAGGTGTTTCTATGTATAACAGCCACCTTGTACAGCAGTACTGCTGCATTTGTACAAGGTGGCTGATGTTTTCTCCTTGCCCACGTGGAACTCAACACCTACAAAATGTGTCTCATTAGAGACCAATGCTAATGTCCCTGAGGTGTGACTTTCCTTTTTAATGACACGCAGCACCCCCATTGTTAGCGCTGCCCGTCTTCTGACATCATTGGTTGGCTGCCTGTGGCTGTGCGTCCGCCCTGCCCGACACAACGCCCCTCGTTGTCTCATATTTTGGATGCGAGGGTGTTATTGATGGGCATGTGCAGTGCATATGTTCGCCTGTTTTAAGTCATCTCCTTCCGCCTTCTTCAGACTGGGTGTCCTCATGGCCGCGGCATGCGATAAGGGATCAGATGAGGCCGCCCAGTCTGAAGCAGGTGTAAGGACATGTGTGAGCGGCAAACATATTTAGTGCTCAAGGGCAAGAATCCCAGCACCGCAGTGTGATTTTTTAAAAAAACACTGTGGGTCTGGGATTCATGTCCACCGCTAACCGCAACGGCCAACATGAAATGAGGTCATAAGACAGGAAGCGCTCACAGCGCATAGCCAAGGGATCACAAGAGCGCAGACTCCTGTACAGCAACTAACAACGCTCAGGAAGCTGCGCCAATGCAAAAAGGTGTTATTTTCGACACCTGTGCTGCTTTTCTTTAAAAAGACAAGTCACGCCTCCACTACTGTTTAACAGTATAATGGGCTAAATAGTGTACGTGTTGCATTCAGCGTGTGCAAGTAGACAAATTAATAGAGCAACCTTTTACTTGTGCAGCATTAATGCTGCAGAAGGAGTGGCTCTTGTACTTTGTAACACCTGAGGGGGGGTTAAAGGTAACCTTTGAAATTGGTTCAACTAGGCTTCGGCCTACACTCTGCTCCTCTCCTCCTCCTGCTGACCATGGGCTCTAACACCGCTAGTTTTTGCCCGGAAATGCTAGCTGCACAGAGAAAAACACCAGCCAATGTGTTAGTGGGGTTCAGCACCGCCAGCTGTTCCCCCGCTGTGTAGCCGGCATCGTGTCCAGCAAAAGCCACGCTGGCACAACCGACCAAAAGCTGCCACCAGTGCAGGCTTCGGCCTACACTTTGCTCCTCTCCTCCTCCTCCTGCTGACCCTGGGCTCTAACACCGCTAGTTTTTGCCCGGACATGCGATCTGCACAGAGAAAAACACCAGTCAATGTGTCAGTGGGGTTCAGCAACGCCAGCTGTTCCCCTGCTGTGTAGCTTGCAACGTGACCTGCAAACGCCACGCAGGCACATGAACTGAAATTGAAGGGAGCCTGCCCCCCACCCCCAGGTGTTTCTATGTATAACAGCCACCTTGTACAGCAGTACTGCTGCATTTGTACAAGGTGGCTGATGTTTTCTCCTTGCCCACGTGGAACTCAACACGTACAAAATGTGTCTCTTTGAGACCATTCCACTGTCCCTGAGGTGTGACTTTCCTTTCTAATGATACGCAGCACCCCCCTTGGTAGCGCTTCCCGTCTTCTGACATCATTGGTTGGCTACTTGCGCCTGTTCGTCCGCCCTGCCTGAATAAAATGCTCCTCGTTGTCTTACTTATTTTGACTGCGAGGGTGTGATTGATGGGCACGAGCAGTGCATATCTTCGCCTGTCTTAACTCATCTCCTTCCGCCTTCTTCAGACTGTGCAGCCTCATGGCCGCGGCATGCGAGAAGGGATCAGCAGAGGCCGCCCAGTCTGAAGCAGGTGTAAGGACGTGTGTGAGCGGCCAAAATATTTACTGCTCAAGGCCACGAATCCCAGCACCGCAGTGTGGCTTTATGAAAAGACACTGTGGGTCTGGGATTTATGGCCATCGTTAACCGCACCGGCCAACATGAAATGATGTCATAAGATGGGCAGCGCTAACAGGGCATTGCCAAGGGATAACACAAGAGCGCAGACTCCTGTACAGCAAATAACAATGCTCAGGAAGCTGCGCCAAGCACCAAGGCGTTATTTTGGACACCTGTGCTGCGTCTCATCAAAAAACCAAGTCACGCATCCACTACAGTTTGACTGTAGAATGGGGTAAATTGTGTATGTCTTTCATTCAGCGTGTGCAAGTAGACAAATTAATAGAGCAACCTTTCACTTGTGCAGCATTAATACTGCACAAGGTGTGTCTCTTGTACTTTGTAACACCTGAGGGGGGGGTTAAAGGTTTCCTTTGAAATCGGTTCAACTAGGCTTCGGCCTACACTCTGCTCCTCTCCTCCTCCTCCTGCTTCAACATGGGCTCTAACATTGCTAGTTTTTGCCCGCAAGTGCTAGCTGCACAGAGAAAAACACACGCCATTGTGTTAGTGGGGTTCAGCAACGCCAGCTGTTCCCCCAGTGTGTAGCCGGCAAAGTGTCCTGCAAACGCAACGCAGACACAAAGCTGCCTCCAGTGCAGGCTTCGGCCTACACTCATCTCCCCCTGCTTACCCTTTGCTCCAACACCGCTAGTTGGGGCTCTAGGAAGACAATCTTTAATAGGCAACGCATCCGGGTTCCAGCACCGCCAGCTGGTTCTCGGCAGTGTTCTTGTCACAGGTACTCCCTCGTGCCAAGCCTGGTTTCAGCACCGTCAGCTGTTTCCGGGTTGTGTCAAGCTCACTGAGACGCCTATGCTTGCCCCGTCGTGGTGCGGTCGAGTTAGCCAACTCCAGGGTGCCTCCAGTTTAGGAGCTTCCTATGTGGGCTGCGTGAACTGGTAGTCAAGGCTGGTTCTGTAGTGCCAGTAGGCCCAGCTCCCCCTGTAGGACTGTTGGGGTTCGGTAACTGCGGCTGCCTCGCGGCCTAGCTGTTCTCTCCTCTCCTGTGGACCTTCGGGTCCACCACCTGGTTCCAGCACCGTCAGCTGGTTCCGGGCCGAGCCTTTGGCTTAGGTGCCTCCTCCTGAGTATCCGAGTTCCGCCAACGCCAGGTGGTCCTTGGTAGTGCTTTTAAGCGCGGGCACCTACAGCTTAGTAACCGGGTTCCAGCACCGTCAGCTGGTCCTCGGTCGTGCCATTGGCTCTTGCACACTGGGGCAACGCATCCGGGTTCCAGCACCGCCAGCTGGTTCTCGGCAGTGTTCTTGTCACAGGTACTCCCTCGTGCCAAGCCTGGTTTCAGCACCGTCAGCTGTTTCCGGGTTGTGTCAAGCTCACTGAGACGCCTATGCTTGCCCCGTCGTGGTGCGGTCGAGTTAGCCAACTCCAGGGTGCCTCCAGTTTAGGAGCTTCCTATGTGGGCTGCGTGAACTGGTAGTCAAGGCTGGTTCTGTAGTGCCAGTAGGCCCAGCTCCCCCTGTAGGACTGTTGGGGTTCGGTAACTGCGGCTGCCTCGCGGCCTAGCTGTTCTCTCCTCTCCTGTGGACCTTCGGGTCCACCACCTGGTTCCAGCACCGTCAGCTGGTTCCGGGCCGAGCCTTTGGCTTAGGTGCCTCCTCCTGAGTATCCGAGTTCCGCCAACGCCAGGTGGTCCTTGGTAGTGCTTTTAAGCGCGGGCACCTACAGCTTAGTAACCGGGTTCCAGCACCGTCAGCTGGTCCTCGGTCGTGCCATTGGCTCTTGCACACTGGGGCAACGCATCCGGGTTCCAGCACCGCCAGCTGGTTCTCGGCAGTGTTCTTGTCACAGGTACTCCCTCGTGCCAAGCCTGGTTTCAGCACCGTCAGCTGTTTCCGGGTTGTGTCAAGCTCACTGAGACGCCTATGCTTGCCCCGTCGTGGTGCGGTCGAGTTAGCCAACTCCAGGGTGCCTCCAGTTTAGGAGCTTCCTATGTGGGCTGCGTGAACTGGTAGTCAAGGCTGGTTCTGTAGTGCCAGTAGGCCCAGCTCCCCCTGTAGGACTGTTGGGGTTCGGTAACTGCGGCTGCCTCGCGGCCTAGCTGTTCTCTCCTCTCCTGTGGACCTTCGGGTCTACCACCTGGTTCCAGCACCGTCAGCTGGTTCCGGGCCGAGCCTTTGGCTTAGGTGCCTCCTCCTGGGTATCCGAGTTCCGCCAACGCCAGGCGGTCCTTGGTAGTGCTTTTAAGCGCGGGCACCTACAGCTTAGTAACCGGGTTCCAGCACCATCAGCTGGTCCTCGGTCGTGCCATTGGCTCTTGCACACTGGGGCAACGCATCCGGGTTCCAGCACCGCCAGCTGGTTCTCGGCAGTGTTCTTGTCACAGGTACTCCCTCGTGCCAAGCCTGGTTTCAGCACCGTCAGCTGTTTCCGGGTTGTGTCAAGCTCACTGAGACGCCTATGCTTGCCCCGTCGTGGTGCGGTCGAGTTAGCCAACTCCAGGGTGCCTCCAGTTTAGGAGCTTCCTATGTGGGCTGCGTGAACTGGTAGTCAAGGCTGGTTCTGTAGTGCCAGTAGGCCCAGCTCCCCCTGTAGGACTGTTGGGGTTCGGTAACTGCGGCTGCCTCGCGGCCTAGCTGTTCTCTCCTCTCCTGTGGACCTTCGGGTCCACCACCTGGTTCCAGCACCGTCAGCTGGTTCCGGGCCGAGCCTTTGGCTTAGGTGCCTCCTCCTGGGTATCCGAGTTCCGCCAACGCCAGGCGGTCCTTGGTAGTGCTTTTAAGCGCGGGCACCTACAGCTTAGTAACCGGGTTCCAGCACCGTCAGCTGGTCCTCGGTCGTGCCATTGGCTCTTGCACACTGGGGCAACGCATCCGGGTTCCAGCACCGCCAGCTGGTTCTCGGCAGTGTTCTTGTCACAGGTACTCCCTCGTGCCAAGCCTGGTTTCAGCACCGTCAGCTGTTTCCGGGTTGTGTCAAGCTCACTGAGACGCCTATGCTTGCCCCGTCGTGGTGCGGTCGAGTTAGCCAACTCCAGGGTGCCTCCAGTTTAGGAGCTTCCTATGTGGGCTGCGTGAACTGGTAGTCAAGGCTGGTTCTGTAGTGCCAGTAGGCCCAGCTCCCCCTGTAGGACTGTTGGGGTTCGGTAACTGCGGCTGCCTCGCGGCCTAGCTGTTCTCTCCTCTCCTGTGGGCCTTCGGGTCCACCACCTGGTTCCAGCACCGTCAGCTGGTTCTAGGCAGTGTCTTTTGCTCTTGTACCTTCTGCTCCCCATCCTGGTTCCAGTAACGTCAGCTGGTTCCGGGCAGAGCCTTTGGCTTAGGTGCCTCCTTCTGGGTATCCAAGTTCCACCAACGTCAGGTGGTCCTTGGTAGTGCTTTCAGGCACGGGTACCTCCTGCTTAGTAACCGGGTTCCAGTAACGTCAGCTGGTCCTCGGTAGTTCCATTGGCTCTTGGACCTTCGGCTACCCATCCGGGTTCCAGTACCGTCAGCTGGTTCTCGGCAGTGTCTTTTGCTCTTGTACCTTCTGCTCCCCATCCTGGTTCCAGTAACGTCAGCTGGTTCCGGGCAGAGCCTTTGGCTTAGGTGCCTCCTTCTGGGTATCCGAGTTCCGCCAACGTCAGGCGGTCCTTGGTAGTGCTTTTTAGCACGGGTACCTCCTGCTTAGTAACCGGGTTCCAGTAACGTCAGCTGGTCCTCGGTAGTTCCATAGGCTCTTGAACCTTCGGGTAGCCATCCGAGTTCCAGTTCCATCAGCTGGTTCTTGGCATTTTCTCAGCCTTCTTGTACCTTCTGCTACATTTCCAAGTTTAAGACCCTAAAGTCGACGACCCGGAAGACCACCCCGATGACGACGACGACGACGACCCGGAAGACCACCCCGATGACGACGACGACGACGGCGGAGACGACGACGGCGGAGACGACGACGGCGGAGACGACGACGGCGGAGATGACGACACTGAAGACGACGACCCTGGAGACGACGACATGGAAGACCGAGAAGCAGAAGAACAAGAGGCTGCAGAACAAAGAGCAGAAGAACATTAAGCATAACACTTAATATCAGAGCAAAAGATATTATCTAAATTATATGCAGAAGAAGACTAAGCAGTGTATGGGGGTGAGTCCGTTCCTCCTCGTGGTGCCCCTGGATAAAGCCTGATGCTGCAGGCCAAACTGAACGCGAACAAATGTAACTTTTGTGACTGGCAGAACGGAAGGTGTAATCTTCAAACTTTTATAGATAACAACTACGGGAATGCCTGTCACAAATGAGAATATGATGAAGAAGTAGAATAGGAAGAATAATAACAGTGGAATAAAAAGAATATGTAGAATAGGAAGAATAATAATAGTTGAAGAAAATGAATATGAAGAATGTAATAAAAAAAAAAAATAGGTAGAAGATGAAGAAGAAGATGAATAAGGTGAAGAAGTTGATGTCAAAGATGCTGATGATGATGAAGATGAAAGTGTGGGAAAAGGAAAAAAAAGAAGGGGAAGGTCGTGGAATAGTGAAACATCAATATCTGACAAAATAAAAAAAAATTTACATAGTCAATATCTTTTTCAATCCGAACGTCTTTAAAAAAAAAAAAAATCATGCTATTCTATTTGATTGGGCTAATCCTCATTGCCTTTAATGTCTCCGCCACCTCCCCCAATACATCCTATATTATTCTTAGTTGTTTTCCTTCATGTAGAATGAACCTACAAGGAAAGAAAGGGTTTATTTTAATTCCGATATTTTGGTCCCATTGACTTGCATTGGGATCGGGTATCGGTATCGGCGATATCCGATATTTTTTGAATATCAGCCGATCCAAACCGATACCGATACTTTCCGATATCGGAAGGTATCGCTCAACACTAATCGTCACTAAAGTTGTTTTGTTCACTTTAGCGTGGTTGGCCAGGATGGTACATATGCAGTTAAAAAATAAAACAATCGCAGAAGTCATACTGAGGGATTGCTCATACCAACACGGCATGAGAAAATACTAGGGCATCCTAGAATTGGGTTGCACACACCCATACAAGTATATACGTGTGAAACATCGGACTGTACTGGGATGTCACCCAAGTGCAGTCCAATTATCGCAGACGCCGGTAATGGAGGAGATAGAGAAATTACTTTCTCTTTGTTTTCCGCACCTGTGCTGCGATTTTCTCATGCAAGAGGATCGGAGCACAGAGCATGGACACTCGGATCAAACTCTGACAAAGTTTGAGCAGAGTATCATTTGCATAATCAGACCGATTCTCTTGCATAAGAGAATCGGTGGCCATGTCAGTGAGCCCTTAAGAGAGTTCTCTGTGTGGTGCCCTTTTGAGTTTTTAAAAGGGTTGTCCATGTTTATCAAGAAAGTTTACAGTCATTTGAAAAGACTGTAGACTTGTGAATCCTCCCAGAGAACTCTATAATAAGTCTAGATCCATGCACATGGGTTAAAGGGTGAAGACCATGGTTCTCCTGGGAACTGCTATGTAGAGTGGCTTAAGAAAAGTCTGTTGAAACCCTATTAAAGGACCACAGTGATCTTTTTTTAAATTTTCCCCTTTGTTGTTAGCAATCTTGTGTATGTGCAATGAGCATAGTAACATACTCACCGGTCACACTCCTTCAGCCAGTTTCGGTTGCATCATGTGACCACTGACCACATTTGTGACCTCCTGCCAGAGGAGTAGCTACGGTTTCAGCTTAAGTGGGGGGTGGCGAAAAATCTGAGTGGGGTCCTAATCAGGTAATCCTGACTACAGCTACGTGGCGCACCCTAATTGTGAGTATAGGGGAACATTAACAAGTGACCGCGCTGTGATTGAAAATAAATCTATATACAAAAACGAACACTGGTATTACCATATGGAGACCATATCGTGGCAGATATTAGTCATGCAGACCATATAAGGCTACGTTCACACCTCAGGTTTTTGGCGCCTTGCCGATTCCGGCATCTCGCCGCAGAGCCGGATCCGGCATAAATTGTGAAAACCGTATGGAACGGATCCAGTTTTTTGACGGATCCATTCCATACGTTTGGCATCCGTTTCTTCCTTTTTTTTTTTCATCCGGTTTTTGACGGATCCGGTTTTTAAAAACGCCCATGGGAGGCTCCAAAATGTGACTGGCCCCCTGAAAACTTTATATACAGCGTTCCTACAACCCATCAGTGACAGATTGTAGAGGAGCAAGTGTTTGGAGAGCAAGATGGATGTCGTTATTGCAAATATACTCTGAAGATCAACGTGGATTTCACTGTGGAGGTGAATCGCTTGAAAACAATTGTTCTGGAGAAGGAGCGAGAGAGACAACGCATCATGCGTTTGTACTGACAGTGTTTGTGGATCCACCCCATCACTGCACAGAGAATAACATAGTAACATAGTTATTAAGGTTGAAGGAAGCCTTTAAGTCCATCTAGTTCAAACCATAGCCTAACCTAACATGCCCTAACATGTTGATCCAGAGGAAGGCAAAAAAACCTATGTGGCAAAGAATAAGCTCCACATTGGGGAAAAAAAATTAATTCCCGACACCACATATGGCAATCAGACTAGTTCCCTGGATCAACACCCTATCAAGGAATCTAGCATATATATAACCTGGAACATTATACTTTTCAAGAAAGGTATCCAGTCCCCTCTTAAATTTAAGTAATGAATCACTCATTACAGCAACATACAGCAGAGAGTTCCATAGTATCACTGCTCTTACAGTAAAGAACCCGCGTCTGTTATTATGCTTAAACCTTCTTTCCTCCAGACGTAGAGGATGCCCCCTTGTCCCTGGTCTCAGGTCTATGATTAAAAATATCATCAGAAAGGTCTTTGTACTGTCCCCTCATATATTTATACATTAAAATAAGATCACTCCTTAGTCTTTGTTTTTCCAAACTAAATAGCCCCAAGTGTATTTATCTTGGTATTGCAGAAACCCCAGTCCTCTAATAACCTTGGTCGCTCTTCTCTGCACCCGCTCTAGTTCAGCTATGTCTTTCTTATACACCGGAGACCAGAACTGTGCGCAGTATTCTAAGTGAAGTCGAACTAGTGACTTGTGTAGAGGTAAAATTATGTTCTCCTCATGAGCATCTATGCCTCTTTTAATGCATCCCATTATTTTATTTGCCTTTGTAGCAGCTGCCTGACACTGGCCACTGAATATGAGTTTGTCATCCACCCATACACCCAGGTCTTTTTCATTGACGGTTTTGCCTAGAGTTTTAGAATTAAGCACATAATTATACATCTTATTACTTCTACCCAAGTGCATGACCTTACATTTATCCCCATTAAAGCTCATTTGCCATTTATCAGCCCAAGCTTCTAGTTTACATAAATCATCCTGTAATATAAAATTGTCCTCCTCTGTATTGATTACCCTGCAGAGTTTAGTGTCATCTGCAAATATTGAAATTCTGCTCTGAATGCCCCCTACAAGGTCATTAATAAATATGTTAAAAAGAAGAGGGCCCAATACTGACCCCTGTGGTACCCCACTGCTAACCGCTACCCAGTCTGAGTGTGCTCCATTAATAACCACCCTTTGTTTCCAATCCCTGAGCCAGCTCTTAACCCACTTACACATATTTTCCCCTATTCCCATTATTCTCATTTTATGTATCAACCTTTTGTGTGGCACCATATCAAAAGCTTTTGAAAAGTCCATATACACTACGTCCACTGGGTTCCCTTGGTCCAGTCCGGAACTTACCTCTTTTGAAAAGATTAGTCTGACATGAACGGTCCCTAGTAAACCCGTGCTGATACTGGGTCATGAGGTTATTCCTCTTAAGATACTCCAGTATAGCGTCCCTTAGAATGCCGTCCAGGATTTTACCCACAGTAGAGGTTAAGCTTACTGGCCTATAATTTCCGAGTTCAGTTTTTGTCCCCTTTTTGAATATTGGCACCACATTTGCTATACGCCAGTCCTGTGGTACAGACCCTGTTATTATGGAATCTTTAAAGATTAAAAATAATGGTCTATCAATGACTGTACTTAATTACTGCAGTACTCGAGGGTGTATCCCATCCGGGCCCGGAGATTTGTCAATTTTAGTGATTTTTAGATGCCGACGTACTTCCTGCTGGGTTAAGCAGGTGACATTTAATGAGGAATTTTTGTTATCACTGATCATATTGTCTGCCATGGGATTTTCTTGTGCAAATACTGATGAAAAAAAGTCATTTAGCATATTGGCTTTTTCCTCATCCTCATCCACCATCTCACCCAGACTATTTTTAAGGGGGCCAACACTATCATTTTTTAGTTTCTACTATTTACATAGTTAAAGAATATTTTGGGATTATTTTTACTCTCTCTGGCAATGAGTCTCTCTGTCTCAATCTTTGCTGCCTTGATTTGATTTTTACAGAATTTATTTAATTTTCTGTATTTATTTAATGCCTCCTCACTACCTACTTCCTTTAATTCTCTAAATGCTTTCTTTTTGTCACTTATTGCGCCCCTTACAGCTCTATTTAGCCATATTGGTTTCCTCCTATTTCTAGTATGTTTATTCCCATACGGTATATACTGTGCACAGGTCCTATCCAGGATGCTAATAAACATCTCCCATGTTATTTGTGTATTTTTATGTCTCAGGATATCGTCCCAGTTAATTTCACACAACCTTATATTACCAAAGTTGTGTACCCGTTTGGGTTGTACTCAAAGTATTTTACCTTCTTTTACCAAAGTTGTGTACCTGTTTGAAGTATTTAACCTCTAACCCAGGGGTGTCAAACTGCATTCCTCAAGGGCTGCAAACAGGTCATGTTTTCAGGATTTCCTTGTACTGCACAGGTGATAATTTAATCACCAACTCATTTTTTGTGTAGGTGATTAAATTATCACCTGTGCAGTACAAGGAAATCCTGAAAACATGACCTGTTTGCAGCCCTCGAGGAATGCAGTTTGACTCCCCTGCTCGAACCACATTCTTAAATGTATTACTATACCTTATAAATAAAATACAAATTTTGTTTTACCAAAACAGTTTTATTAAACAATTTTTTTTAACAAAAATAACTATTATAATTTTGCATAATTTGGGGTGGAGATATTGCTGGAGGGGCTGGATTGGGACACTTCGACAGTGGGAGTGTGGAGAGAGGAATGTGGTGGTGGTGGTGAAGGATCAGTAGGTAGCGGTGAAGGGGTGGAGAAAGAAAGTGAACGGGTGGACAGGAAACTGGGAGTTGGATTTGGAATTTGAAATGATGGAGGGGTGTAGTTGATGGATTGGGAGGCAGAAGAGGTGATGGGTGGAGAAGCTGGTTGGGATAGTGACATGATGGGTGAAGGAGACTGGTGGTAGTAGGCAGGGAGAGGAGGCACGGAAGATGTTGTTGGGAACTGGTATGGGGCAAGATGTTGGTACGGGTCAGGATGGTGGGACTGGGCACAAGCAGGATGTTGGTACAGGTCAGGATGCTGGGACCGGGCACGATGCTGGTGCGGGTCAGTATGCTGGGACGGGGCATAGGCAGGATGCTGGTACAGGGCAGGATGCTGGGATGGGTCAGGATGATGATAGTGGCTGGAGTGAGGACAGTGGCTATAGGGGGGCAGTTGCAGGAGGGGAGCAGGTGTGGTGGCTTGAGAGGTTACAAGCGCTAGAGTAGACTGGCACGATTGCATTACTTGCATCTGCTTCGGCTCACTATCGTTGATCTGAGGAACGACAGGGCTTGGGCATAATTATATCTGCTCCTGCGTCCTCCAGATCCACTCAGGGCCCGCATCTCTTTGTTGAACTCCTTCTTGAAGCGATTCCTGATCGACCGCTACCACTTGACAATCCTCTCACCTGTAAAAAAAAATAGGAGAAACACAAATTGGTTAGGATACAACACTTTAAATCCATCAACATAACTGAACTGTGTATACTTACGTGCTTAATTCTGGGCCCGAACATCGAGTTCCTCCCAGTTGTCTACCAGCTGTTCGCAGACTTACTCCCAGAGCCGACTCGTATCAATAACATCAGCGTGGCGGCGGTCAGCCATGTTCCACAGTGGCTCCCTCTCTCAGATAAGATCGATGAGGAGGTCAATATTTAGCCCGACCTCCTCACCGTCCGACTCAGGGGTACGCTGTGAAGCCTGTTAAAAAAGGAAAAAAAAAATTAGATTCACAACAACATAAAGTTTAAAAGAACATAAAAAAAAATGCTTACACGATGATGACCGCCCTGAGTCTCACGCCGACGACCCTGGAAGCCGCTGTGAGGACCTTTGGATCAAGCACCAGAATCAGAAGACTATGGGGAAAAAAAAATGATGTGCTTGTATTTTGCCTTTTTATGTGTTGTGTGCAGTGTGATGTCTATAATGATCTTTTTGTATGTGTTGTATGTTGTGTGATGTCTATAATGATCAGTTTGCATGTATTGTGTGCAGTGTTCTTTCGATAAGTTTTTATGTGTTGTGTGTAGTGTGAGGTTGTGGTTCCGTGATGCATGCAAGACACTTACCAATTGCAATCCCACTCCAGGTCTCTCTCCACCCCTTCGCTTCGGTCTTCTTATGGAAGCACCTTTTCTGCTACATCTTCCTACAAAAATGAGAGATTGATAAATACATTAATTAATAAAATATATATATATATATATACATAATATATAATAGATAGATATGGGACAGATAGATAGATAGATAGATAGACAGACAGACACAGACAGATAGACAGACAGACAAGACAAAAAAAATCACTAAAAACAGAAATTTTATTTACCTTAGTGCGCTTCCGACATTTGGGAGGGCTCCCAGAAGAAGACATAGCTGATGGCTGGCTGATGGCTGAGATGCTCTCTGGCTGATGGCTGAGATGCTCTCTGCTGGCAGGCTCTTTGCAGGCAGGCAGGCTCTTGGCTCTCTGGCTGGCAGGCAAGGCTCTCTGCTGGCAGGCTCTTTGCAGGCAGTCTCTTTGCAGGCAGTCTCTTTGCAGGCAGGCTCTTTGCAGGCAGGCTCTTGGCTCGCTGGCTGGCAGGCAGGCTCTTGGCTCTCTGGCTGGCAGGCTCTTTGCAAGCAGGCAGGCTCTTGGCTCTGGCTGGCAGGCTAGGCTCTTGGCTATCTGCTGGCAGGCTCTAGGAAGGCAGGCTCTTGGCTCTCTGGCTGGCAGGCTCTTGGCTCTATGGCTGGCAGGCTTCCTATGGCTGGAAATGAGTAAGGGCCTCACTGGCATTGTTTATATATGTGTCCTGGGGCAGGCCAATATGTTCTGAGCATGCTCGGATTAAAAAGCCGGATCAGGTCGCCGGATCCGGCACATTCCGGCATCCATAGACATGCATTGTAGCAAAAAGCTGGAAACGCCGGATCTGGCTTTTTCACCGCAGACAAAAAAATGTTACTGTAAACGTTTTTCCAGACACCGGAAACAAAATTTTCGATGGATCCAGAAAAAACAAGAAGGAACGGTGGGCCATGCGGTGCAATCTGGCGCTAATACAAGTCAATGGGGAAAAAATGGTTCCGGTTTTTAATTTCGCCTGTTCCGGTTTTTCTAAAAATAGCTGTAATGGGCCGGCATGAAAAAAACCTGATGTGTGAAAGTAGCCTAAGAGATCACAGTACAGTTATAGATGGTGACTTACAGCTGATGCTCTTTCTGATGGAGTCGTTCACTTTTCCCATCTTTTCCATCTGGCCCAGACCGACATGACAACTTCTACAAACAAGACTCATCTGCAGAGATTACAACAAAGACACATCTGACTTCTCACATTTCAAGCTCCGTCTCCATCCGTCCCCAACCTGCAAAAGCTCCTCATCCTGATGCTACCCCAATACTGAGCTGCTGCTGCCATATGTGTCCTTATTACTGCTCTTACTGCATGGTACAATATCCATGCTCCTTTTACCGCCCCACATAATACTGCCACCACTGTGCTCTTTGCATAGCAATAATGCCACATTTGTGCTCTCTAGATAGTAAAATCCCCCCTCTAAAAATATAAATGCCCTGTGTTAGTGCTGTCCACATTTTGTCCCTAAAAAGTAATAATACCCCATATGCAACTTTGATGGTGACAATTCTCTGAGTGCCCCTATAGCAATAATGTTTCTTAAGTGCCAACTTAACATTTAATAATGTCCCCTGAGGCCCCCATGTACATTACTAATGCCCCCAGCATCGCTGATGTCAGCAAACGGTCATGTGACAACTCTTTCGGCTTCTCTCAATTCTCTTCTATTGAGAGAAACCAAACCTTTCTAGTTGACACATGCACATAGCAACATGGGGTCCATGACCGCCTGATAACGCCAGAGATATTGGGGGCTCATGCAGCAGGTGCTCCCTGCCATGATTTGGCAGTCTGCAGTCACATAAAGTGCAGACATTTATTCCAAGCTGAAATGAATTTTATAATAATAAATTGCTTATTATTAAATATTTAAACACCACTCCAGCAGGTTTTTTTTATCACCGCTGGAGTGGTAGTTTAAGCGCAAGTCACCTTCCCCGGTCATATACTCATCCTCCGGCGTATTCACCGTTTTCTGGCACCGCTTTAGTCCCGTGGCTCAAACTTGTGAGTGCAGCTTCTTACAGGCCAGAAGTTAGAAGCTACCTGTCACAAGCGTCCTGCGCTATCATACTTCTCTGTCCTGTCGAGGGCAGAGCACAGTACTGCAGTGAGCATGCGCCGGAGCTCTTTGACCTTTTCTGGCATCTGCGCACTGCAGTACTTTGCTCTGCCCTCAACAGGGCAGAGAAGTATGATAGCGCAGGAGCGCAGTGCCGAAGAGACGCATCATCCACATGAAGCAAGCAGGAGGGCGGCATTGCAAGAAGAAGGGAGGCGCCGGACAAAGGCAAGCGATGCCCATTGGGCCGGATCACCCCGCAGGTGAGTATAATTTATTTATTTTTGGGGGGCAGATGTACAGCATTAAAGAATTGTGTATATCAGGCCTGAAAGGTGATGGTCGTATCACTTATCAGCCAAACCTGGTGACAGGTTCACTTTAAGTCATGACAGACCAAGCGTTTTTCATTTCCCACGGGCCACACCATTGCTTGGCTGCGTTCAGCCTCTATGCTGTGAAAGCCTGCAAGTTTGGGGTTATTCTGCACTGTTATTTCAGCTTTTTCTAAGAATAGTGTACCTTTTGTACAGTATTTGCTTTAGGCACTTTGCATGATTGAATCATTGTAATATCTCCCCAAAAAATTAGTGTATATTTATGCACTTTGCACTTTATCCAGTTAGTCTGTTTGTTCCCCCATTTAGCTTAGCAGCCTCTGTATTTTATCCATTTTTTTAATATATGTCTAAAAAAATGTCATGGAGTGCAAATAATCTCCTAACAATATACTAATCAGCCCTCCAGTACCCTGTTGCCCCTCCCCCACCTTAGCCCTCACAATACCCTTATCCTCTCACTCTCAACCCCATTGCTCTGTCCCCTCCCTCACAATACCCCATCCTCTCACATTCACCTGCCAGTGCCGTCCCCCTTCCCCCACTTGTCCCCTGCCCCCACTTCAGCCCCCACAATACCTCCATCCTCTCACATTCACCCCCAATTGCCTTGTCCCCTCCCAAACTTCAGCCACCACAATATCCCATCGTCTCACCTTTAATCTACAGTGACCATGACATGCCTTCATTTAATCAATCCAATAAATTCCATCCCCACTTACCGAAGAAGTTTGCAGTCAGTGAGGCAGGACCAGGGAGTGTCAGAGTGGGCATTAGGACCCAGCGTGCCTGAGCCAATCTGAGCATGCACAAAACTGCAGCCTGACAGAAGCTCCTCAGGTCAGTAAGCCTGCGCCGTACAGTGCGGGAGGGAGACTCTACAACTGGCCACTGTTACCAGTATGCAGAGTCTCCATCAGGCAGGGGAGCAGGCATTTTCCTGCTATCCTCCTGTGCTGTGATCTACCTTATGACTCCCGGTGGGCCCCTTCATGTGACGGGGCCCGGGGCGATGGCTCCCTCTGCCCCCCCATCCCCAGTAGCTACGCTACTGCCTCCTGCATTCCAGTGTCTGCTGTGTGGAGCAGAGGTCATTTTTTAATTTTTTCAATATAAGTCTATAAGACTCAGAACTAGGCTCTCCATCCTTGCTTTGGGTCTCAAACTGAAGTTCAAAACATGACTTCTGCTAAAACAAAAACGCTGTGTTATTTGGAAAGTCACAAATGCCATCACATGACAAGCTGAGAGCAGCTAAAAATGACAAAAGATGCCAACTGAAGAGTATGGTACTGTGCTCAATACACAGACGATTGATAAAATGAGAAATGTAAAAAAAATGATTGGCATGATTTGTTAAACCTTTCACCCCTGGGCCATTTTCGTTTTTTTTTTCCCTCCCCTTCTTCCATGAGCCATAACTTTTTTGTTCTTCCGTCCACATAGCAGTATGAGGGCTTATTTTTTGCAGGACATGTTGTACTTTTGAATTACGTCTTTCATTTTATGATGTGATGTAATACTGGAAAATGACAAAAAAAATCCAAGCGCATTGAAAATTTAAAAAAAAGTGCAATTTCACTTTTTATTTTTTTGGGGTGGGGGGTTATTTACAATGTTCAGTATAGGGTAAAACTGACCTGACAATTTGATTCTACCGGCTGTGCATTACCAATCTCCTACAAACACCAGCCACAGACCAAACCATACAGTATGATGTCCCCCACACATTATTATTGCCCCTATGTCCCTCCATTTAATATGACAGCCCCCACAGAGTATGATGGTCCCCCACATCCTCCCATACAGAGGATGTGAGGGTTGTCCCATGGCCCCGACAACCCTCAATTCTTAGTATGATGGTCAACACAACCCCCACAGTCGCATTTAAAATTCTGTTATTGTGAACAGTTAAGCAGGTTAAATATTAAATGATCTCCAAAATGCCTAAAGTGAAAGATGACACATTTACTTTGTATTTTTGTCAAATACATATATACATATATATATATATATTATACTGTATATACACAGTACAGACCAAAAGCTTGGACACACCTCATTTAAAGATTTTTCTGTATTTTCATGAAAAATTGTATTGACTATGAAAATTGTACATTCACACTGAAGGCATCAAAACTATGAATTAAGACGTGGAATTATATACTTAACAAAAGAGTGTGAAACAACTGAAATTATGTCTTATATTCTAGATTCTTCAAAGTAGACACTTTTTGCTTTGATGACTGCTTATGACTGTATATAGATAGAGAGACAGAGACAGAAAGAGAGAGAGAGACATATAATTCATTTTAAAAAAATACAAAAAGGAAAATGGGCCAAAGTAAAAGGTGCCCTTGGAGATGTGTGCTCAGATAACTTTGACCAAAGTTTCAGATTTTAACTAGCTTGTTAGGTTATGGCTTGTTAACTACCATCGTTAGGAGAGACGAGGTGATGGAAATTTCTCAGCTTTATAAAACCCAGCCTCCTCTATCCTTGTGCCAAAAATCAGCAGCCATGGGTTCTTTCAAGCAGCTGCCTCTGAAAATGAAAATAGTGGAGGCCCACAAAGCTGGAGAAAGCTATAAGAATATATCAAAGCATTTTCAAGTTGTCCTTTTTTGTTAGAAATGTAATTAAGAAATGTCAGTTAACAGGAGCAGTGAAGGTCAAGATAAGGTCTAGAAGACAAAGCTAAATTTCAATGAGAGCTGCTCATAGGATTAATAAAAAGGCAAATCAGAACCAGGCAAATTCCTCACAGTGAACTGCGGTGAACTCACCTCTGCACCTTGAGACTTTATCTCACTGTGCGAGCGGTGATCTCACCGATGTCACCGCAGTTCATTGGCCCGGGTGGGAACGCAGCCTCAGTGACCGACGATAACCTCTATGGCATCACCACTGCTCACTGATGCTGTGGTAGCAGCAGCTCTTTCATCAGTGGTTTTCAGACTGGACGGTATTGAGATCCTGAATATGGTATGCATTAAATTTACCTTGCAGAATTCTTTCCTTACTCTGTTCTGCCAGTCATCACCATATTGTTTTTCTCGATAACCCTGGCACAGATGTTGGGCAACACTCATGTAAATAAAAAGATGGCAGATATCCCCTGAAGATTTACTGTTGCTAACGCTTCGGCCAAGACAAAAAATTTGATTTGTAAGTCAAATACCTGTAACCAATTGTACATAAATAATAGCAAATTCATCAGTAAAATTCACTTTGCTTTTACAATAAGGATTGAATCCTTCCTTGTCTATATGTTACATAGTTACATAGTTACATAGTAATTAAGGTTGAAGGAAGACTTTAAGTCCATCTAGTTCAACCCATAGCCTAACCTAACTTGCCCTAACATGTTGATCCAGAGGAAGGCAAAAAAAAAACATGTGGCAAAGAGTAAGCTCCACTTTGGGGAAAAAAATTCCTTCCCGACTCCACATACGGCAATCAGACAAGTTCCCTGGATCAACGCCCTATCAAGGAATCTAGTGTATATACCCTGTAACATTATACTTTTCCAGAAATGTATCCAGTCCCCTCTTAAATTTAAGTAATGAATCACTCATTACAACATCATACGGCAGAGAGTTCCATAGTCTCACTGCTCTTACAGTAAAGAATCTGCGTCTGTTATTATGCTTAAACCTTTTTTCCTCCAAACGTAGAGGATGCCCCCTTGTCCCTGTTTCAGGTCTATGATTAAAAAGATCATCAGAAAGGTCTTTGTACTGTCCCCTCATATATTTATACATTAACATAAGATCACCCCTTAGTCTTCGCTTTTCCAAACTAAATAGCCCCAAGTGTAATAACCTATCTTGGTATTGCAGACCCCCCCAGTCCTCTAATAACCTTGGTCGCTCTTCTCTGCACCCGCTCCAGTTCAGCTATGTCTTTCTTATACAGACCAGTATTCTAAGTGTGGTAGAACAAGTGACTTGTATAGAGGTAAAATTATGTTCTCCTCATGAGCATCTATGCCTCTTTTAATGCATCCCATTATTTTATTTGCCTTTGTAGCAGCTGCCCGACACTGGCCACTGAACATGAGTTTGTCATCCACCCATACACCCAGGTGTTTTTCATTGACGGTTTTGCCCAGAGTTTTAGAATTAAGCACATAATTATACATCTTATTACTTCTACCCAAGTGCATGACCTTACATTTATCCCCATTAAAGCTCATTTGCCATTTATCAGCCCAAGCTTCTAGTTTACATAAATCATCCTGTAATATAAAATTGTCCTCCTCTGTATTGATTACCCTGCAGAGTTTAGTGTCATTTGCAAATATTGAAATTCTACTCTGAATGCCCCCTACAAGGTCATTAATAAATATGTTCAAAAGAAGAGGGACCAATACTGACCCCTGTGGTACCCCACTGCTAACCGCTACCCAGTCCGAGTGTGATCCATTAATAACCACCCTTTGTTTCCTATCCCTGAGCCAGCTCTCAACCCACTTACACATATTTTCCCCTATCCCCATTATTCTCATTTTATGTATCAACCTTTTGTGTGGCACCGTATCAAAAGCTTTTGAAAATTCCAAATACACTACATCTACTGGGTTCCTTTGGTCCAGTCCGGAACTTACCTCTTCATAGAAACTGATCAAATTAGTCTGACATGAACGGTCCCTAGTAAACCCGTGCTGATATTGGGTCATGAGGTTATTCCTCTTCAGATACTCCAGTATAGCATCCCTTAGAATGCCCTCCAGGATTTTACCCACAGTAGAGGTTAAGCTTACTGGCGTATAATTACAAGTTCAGTTTTTGTCCCCTTTTTGAATATTGGCACCACATTTGCTATACGCCAGTCCTGTGGTACAGACCCTGTTATTATGGAGTCTTTAACCCCTATCTGACCTCGGACGGGATAGTACGTCCGAGGTCAGATCCCCTGCTTTGATGCAGGGCTCCGAGGTGAGCCCACATCAAAGCCGGGACATGTCAGCTGTTTTGAAAAGCTGACATGTGCCCGTAATAGGCGCGGGCAGAATCGCGATCTGCCCGCACCTATTAACTAGTTAAATGCCGCTGTCAAACGCAGACAGCGGCATTTAACTACCGCATCCGGCCGGGCGGCCGGAAATGACGTCATCGCCGACCCCCGTCACATGAACGGGGGTCGGCGATGCGTCTCCCTTGTAACCATAGAGGTCCTTGAGACCTCTATGGTTACTGATCACCTCCGTACCGTTAGTCGGTGCGGAGGGTCTTTTGCGCCCTCTGTGTGGTTGTTTGTAGGTTTTTGTGCTGACTGCAAAGCTATCTTTCCTATCCTCGGTCTATTCAGTAAGTTGGGCCTCACTTTGCTAAAATCTATTTCATCTCTGTGTTTGTATTTTCATCTCTACTCACAGTCATTATATGTGGGGGGCTGCCTTTTCCTTTGGGGAATTTCTCTGAGGCAAGGTAGGCTTATTTTTCTATCTTCAGGGCTAGCTAGTTCCTCAGGCTGTGCCGAGGCACCTAGGTCTGGTCAGGAGTGCTCCACGGCTACCTCTAGTGTGGTGTGATAGGATTAGGGATTGCGGTCAGCAGAGTTCCCACGTCTCAGAGCTCGTCCTATGTTATTAGTAGCTATCAGGTCATTTTGTGTGCTCTTAACCACCAGGTCCATTGTGGTTCTAAATCACCAGTTCATAACAGTACTGGAGGCCCAAAGTACTAATGCTTCTCAATAGAAGGAAAAGAGAAGTTCTGAGACCATTTTTTTTCTCTGCACTGTGTTTTGTCTTTCTTTTCCCCTAGACATTTGGGTGGTTCAGGACACAGGTGTAGTGATGAACATTAAAGGTCTGTCTTCTTGTGTGGATCATCTCACTGCAAGAGTACAAAATATTCAAGACTTTGTGGTTCAGAATTCTATGTTAGAACCAAGAATTCCTATTCCTGATTTGTTTTCTGGAGATAAAGCTAAGTTTCTGAGTTTTAAAAATAATTGTAAACTGTTTCTGGCTTTGAAACCCCGCTCCTCTGGTGACCCAGTTCAACAAGTTAAGATCATTATTTCTTTATTACGTGGCGTGTTGTGAATTCTGTGGTCAAGCTCCCTCCTGTGGTCATGAGTGGTACTTCGGCTGGTTCTGTCCATGAGCTTCATCTGGTGGATGTGAGTGGGGCTGCGGCTTCTGAGTTTCCTTCCTCAGGTGACGAGGTTAGGTCGTTAGGTGCTGCTCTATTTAACTCCACCTAGTTCTTTGTTCCTTGCCTCCAGTCAATGTTCCAGTATTGGTCTTGCTCTCTCCTGGATCGTCTTGTGGCCTGTCTGCCCTGCATAAGCTAAGTTCTGCTTGTGTTACTTTTGTTTGCTATTTTTTCTGTCCAGCTTGCTATATTGGTTTTTCTTGCTTGCTGGAAGCTCTGGGACGCAGAGGAAGCACTTCCGTGCCGTTAGTCGGTACGGAGGGTCTTTTTGCGCCCTCTGCGTGGTTGTTTGTAGGTTTTTGTGCTGACCGCAAAGCTATCTTTACTATCCTCGGTCTATTCAGTAAGTCGGGCCTCACTTTGCTAATACCTATTTCATCTCTGTGTTTGTATTTTCATCTTTACTCACAGTCATTATATGTAGGGGGCTGCCTTTTCCTTTGGGGAATTTCTCTGAGGCAAGGTAGGCTTATTTTTCTATCTTCAGGGCTAGCTAGTTTCTCAGGCTGTGCCCGAGGCGCCTAGGTCTGGTCAGGAGCGCTCCACGGCTACCTCTAGTGTGGTGTGATAGGATTAGGGATTGCGGTCAGCAGAGTTCCCACGTCTCAGAGCTCGTTCTATGTTATTAGTAACTATCAGGTCACTTTGTGTGCTCTTAACCACCAGGTCCATTGTGTTTCTGAATCACCAGTTTATAACAGTACTGGAGGCCCAAAGTACTAATGCTTCTCAATAGAGGGAAAAGAGAAGTTCTGAAACCATTTTTTTTTCTCTGCACTGTGTTTTGTCTTTCTTTTCCCCTAGACATTTGGGTGGTTCAAGACACAGGTGTAGTGATGGACATTAAAGGTCTGTCTTCTTGTGTGGATCATCTCACTGCAAGAGTACAAAATATTCAAGACTTTGTGGTTCAGAATTCTATGTTAGAACCTAGAATTCCTATTCCTGATTTGTTTTCTGGAGATAGAGCTAAGTTTCTGAGTTTTAAAAATAATTGCAAACTATTTCTGGCTTTGAAACCTCGCTCCTCTGGTGACCCAGTTCAACAAGTTAGGATCATTATTTCTTTATTATGTGGCGACCCTCAAGACTGGGCATTTTCCCTTGCGCCAGGAGATCCTGCATTATGTAATATTGATGCATTTTTTCTGGCGCTCGGATTGCTGTATGATGAACCTAATTCAGTGGATCAGACAGAGAAAAATTTGCTGGCTCTGTGTCAGGGTCAGGATGAGGTAGAGATACATTGTCAGAAGTTTAGGAAGTGGTCTGTGCTCACTCAATGGAATGAATGTGCGCTGGCAGCAATTTTCAGAAAGGGTCTCTCTGAAGCCCTTAATGATGTCATGGTGGGATTTCCTATGCCTGCTGGTCTGAATGAGTCTATGTCTTTGGCCATTCAGATCGATCGACGCTTACGAGAGCGTAAAACTGTGCACCATTTGGCGGTATTATCTGAACATAAACCTGAGCCTATGCAATTTGATAGGACTTTGACCAGAGCTGAACGGCAAGAACACAGACGTCGGAAAGGGCTGTGTTTTTACTGTGGTGATTCCACTCATGCTATTTCTGATTGTCCTAAGCGCACTAAGCGGTTTGCTAGGTCTGCCACCATTGGTACGGTACAGTCGAAATTTCTTTTGTCCGTTACTTTGATCTGCTCTTTGTCGTCCTATTCTGTCATGGCATTTGTGGATTCAGGCGCTGCCCTGAATTTGATGGACTTGGAGTTTGCTAGGCGCTGTGGGTTTTTCTTGGAGCCCTTGCAGTATCCTATTCCACTGAGAGGAATTGATGCTACGCCTTTGGCCAAGAATAAGCCTCAGTACTGGACCCAACTGACCATGTGCATGGCTCCGGCGCACCAGGAGGATATTCGCTTTTTGGTGTTGCATAATCTGCATGATGTGGTCGTGTTGGGGTTGCCATGGCTACAAGTCCATAACCCAGTATTGGATTGGAAATCTATGTCTGTGTCCAGCTGGGGTTGTCAGGGGGTGCATGGTGATGTTCCATTTCTGTCTGTTTCGTCATCCACCCCTTCTGAGGTCCCAGAGTTCTTGTCGGATTACCGGGATGTATTTGATGAGCCCAAGTCCAGTGCCCTACCTCCGCATAGGGATTGCGATTGTGCTATCAATTTGATTCCTGGTAGTAAGTTTCCTAAAGGTCGACTGTTTAATTTGTCTGTGCCTGAGCACGCCGCTATGCGGAGATACGTAAAGGAATCCTTGGAGAAGGGTCATATTCGCCCGTCGTCGTCACCATTGGGAGCAGGGTTCTTTTTTGTGGCCAAGAAGGATGGTTCGCTGAGACCTTGTATTGATTACCGCCTTCTAAATAAAATCACAGTCAAATTTCAGTACCCCTTGCCGCTGCTGTCTGATTTGTTTGCTCGGATTAAGGGGGCTAGTTGGTTCACCAAGATAGATCTTCGTGGTGCGTATAATCTTGTGCGTATTAAACAGGGCGATGAATGGAAAACAGCATTTAATACGCCTGAGGGCCATTTTGAGTACCTGGTTATGCCATTCGGGCTTTCCAATGCTCCATCAGTATTTCAGTCCTTTATGCATGACATCTTCCGAGAGTACCTGGATAAATTCCTGATTGTATACTTGGATGATATTTTGGTCTTCTCGGATGATTGGGAGTCTCACGTGAAGCAGGTCAGAATGGTGTTCCAGGTCCTGCGTGCTAATTCTTTGTTTGTGAAGGGGTCAAAGTGTCTCTTTGGTGTTCAGAAGGTTTCATTTTTGGGTTTCATTTTTTCCCCTTCTACTATCGAGATGGACCCTGTTAAAGTTCAGGCCATTTATGAGTGGACTCAGCCAACATCTCTGAAGAGTCTGCAAAAGTTCCTGGGCTTTGCTAATTTTTATCGTCGCTTCATCAATAATTTTTCTAGTATTGCTAAACCGTTGACTGATTTAACCAAGAAGGGTGCTGATGTGGTCAATTGGTCTTCTGCTGCTGTGGAAGCTTTTCAAGAGTTGAAGCGTCGTTTTTCTTCTGCCCCTGTGTTGTGCCAGCCAGATGTTTCGCTCCCGTTCCAGGTCGAGGTTGATGCTTCTGAGATTGAAGCAGGGGCTGTTTTGTCGCAAAGAAGTTCTGATGGCTCGGTGATGAAACCATGTGCCTTCTTTTCCAGGAAGTTTTCGCCTGCTGAGCGTAATTATGATGTTGGCAATCGAGAGTTGCTGGCCATGAAGTGGGCATTCGAGGAGTGGCGTCATTGGCTTGAAGGAGCTAAGCATCGCGTAGTGGTCTTGACTGATCACAAGAACTTGACTTATCTCGAGTCTGCCAAACGGTTGAATCCTAGACAGGCTCGTTGGTCGCTGTTTTTCTCCCGTTTTGACTTTGTGGTTTCGTACCTTCCGGGCTCTAAGAATGTGAAGGCGGATGCCCTTTCTAGGAGTTTTGTGCCCGACTCTCCGGGTTTGCCTGAGCCGGCGGGTATTCTCAAAGAGGGGGTAATTTTGTCTGCCATCTCCCCTGATTTGCGGCGGGTGCTGCAAAAATTTCAGGCTAATAGACCTGACCGTTGCCCAGCGGAGAAACTGGTTGTCCCTGATAAATGGACGAGTAGAGTTATCTCTGAGGTTCATTGTTCGGTGTTGGCTGGTCATCCTGGAATCTTTGGTACCAGAGATTTGGTGGCTAGATCCTTTTGGTGGCCGTCTCTGTCGCGTGATGTGCGTTCATTTGTGCAGTCCTGTGGTATTTGTGCTCGGGCTAAGCCCTGCTGTTCTCGTGCCAGTGGGTTGCTTTTGCCCTTGCCGGTCCCGAAGAGGCCCTGGACACATATCTCTATGGATTTTATTTCGGATCTCCCCGTCTCTCAAAAGATGTCGGTCATTTGGGTGGTTTGTGATCGCTTCTCTAAGATGGTCCATTTGGTACCCTTGTCTAAATTGCCTTCCTCCTCTGATTTGGTGCCATTGTTTTTCCAACATGTGGTTCGTTTACATGGCATTCCGGAGAACATCGTTTCTGACAGAGGTTCCCAGTTTGTTTCGAGGTTTTGGCGAGCCTTTTGTGCTAGGATGGGCATTGATTTGTCTTTTTCCTCGGCTTTCCATCCTCAGACAAATGGCCAAACTGAACAAACCAATCAGACCTTGGAAACATATCTGAGATGTTTTGTTTCTGCTGATCAGGATGATTGGGTGTCCTTTTTGCCTTTGGCTGAGTTCGCCCTTAATAATCGGGCCAGCTCGGCTACTTTGGTTTCGCCGTTTTTCTGCAATTCTGGTTTCCATCCTCGTTTCTCTTCAGGGCAGGTTGAGTCTTCAGACTGTCCTGGTGTGGATACTGTGGAGGATAGGTTGCAGCAGATTTGGACTCATGTAGTGGACAATTTGACATTGTCCCAGGAGAAGGCTCAACGTTTCGCTAACCGCAGGCGTGGTGTGGGTCCCCGACTTCGTGTTGGGGATTTGGTTTGTTTGTTGTCTCGTTATATTCCTATGAAAGTTTCCTCTCCTAAGTTTAAGCCTCGTTTCATTGGTCCATATAGGATTTCTGAGGTTCTTAATCCTGTGTCTTTTCGTTTGACCCTTCCAGCTTCTTTTTCCATCCATAATGTATTCCATAGGTCATTGTTGCGGAGATACGTGGCACCTGTGGTTCCATCCGTTGATCCTCCTGCTCCGGTTTTGGTTGAGGGGGAGTTGGAGTATATAGTGGAGAAGATTTTGGATTCTAGTATTTCGAGATGGAAACTCCAGTACCTGGTTAAGTGGAAGGGTTATGGTCAGGAAGATAATTCCTGGGTCTTTGCCTCTGATGTTCATGCTGCCGATCTGGTTCGTGCCTTTCATTTGGCTCATCCTGGTCGTCCTGGGGGGTACTGTTGTGAATTCTGTCGTCAAGCTCCCTCCTGTGGTCATGAGTGGTACTTCGGCTGGTTCAGTCTGAGCTTCCTCTGGTGGATGTGAGTGGGGCTGCGGCTTCTGAGTTTCCTTCCTCAGGTAACAAGGTTAAGTCGTTAGGTGCTGCTCTATTTAACTCCACCTAGTTCTTTGTTCCTGGCCTCCAGTCAATGTTCCAATATTGGTCTTGCTCTCTCCTGGATCGTTCTTGTGGCCTGTCTGCCCTGCATAAGCTAAGTTCTGCTTGTGTTACTTTTGTTTGCTATTTTTTCTGTCCAGCTTGCTATATTGGTTTTTCTTGCTTGCTGGAAGCTCTGGGACGCAGAGGGAGCACCTCCGTACCGTTAGTCGGTGCGGAGGGTCTTTTTGCGCCCTCTGCGTGGTTGTTTGTAGGTTTTTGTGCTGACTGCAAAGCTATCTTTCCTATCCTCGGTCTATTCAGTAAGTTGGGCCTCACTTTGCTAAAATCTATTTCATCTCTGTGTTTGTATTTTCATCTCTACTCACAGTCTTATATGTGGGTGGCTGCCTTTTCCTTTGGGGAATTTCTCTGAGGCAAGGTAGGCTTATTTTTCTATCTTCAGGGCTAGCTAGTTCCTCAGGCTGTGCCGAGGCGCCTGTGTGATAGGATTAGGGATTGCGGTCGGCAGAGTTCCCACGTCTCAGAGCTCGTCCTATGTTATTAGTAACTATCAGGTCATTTTGTGTGCTCTTAACCACCAGGTCCATTGTGGTTTTAAATCACCAGTTCATAACAGTCGGGGACCCACACAGCGCCGGCGGTTAGCGAAACGTTGAGCCTTCTCCTGGGACAATGTCAAATTGTCCACCACATGAGTCCAAATCTGCTGCAACCTATCCACCACAGTATCTACACCAGGACAGTCCGAAGACTCAACCTGCCCTGAAGAGAAACGAGGATGGAAACCAGAATTGCAGAAAAACGGTGAAACCAAAGTAGCCGAGCTGGCCCGATTATTAAGGGCGAACTCAGCCAATGGCAAAAAGGACACCCAATCATCCTGATCAGCAGAAACAAAACATCTCAGATATGTTTCCAAGGTCTGATTGGTTCGTTCAGTTTGGCCATTTGTCTGAGGATGGAAAGCCGAGGAAAAAGACAAATCAATGCCCATCCTAGCACAAAAGGATCGCCAAAACCTCGAAACAAACTGGGAACCTCTGTCAGAAACGATGTTCTCCGGGATACCATGTAAACGAACCACATGCTGGAAAAATAATGGCACCAAATCAGAGGAGGAAGGCAATTTAGACAAAGGTACCAAATGGACCATCTTAGAAAAGCGATCACAAACCACCCAAATGACCGACATCTTTTGAGAGACGGGGAGATCCGAAATAAAATCCATAGAAATATGCATCCAGGGCCTCTTCGGGACCGGCAAGGGCAAAAGCAACCCACTGGCATGAGAACAGCAGGGCTTAGCCCGAGCACAAGTCCCACAGGACTGCACAAAAGAACTCACATCCCGTGACAAAGACGGCCACCAAAAGGATCTAGCCACCAAATCTCTGGTACCAAAGATTCCAGGATGCCCAGCCAACACTGAACAATGAATCTCAGAGATAACTCTACTAGTCCATCTATCAGGGACAAACAGTTTCTCCGCTGGGCAACGGTCAGGTCTATCAGCCTAAAATTTTTGCAGCACCTGCCGCAAATCAGGGGAGATGGCAGACAAAATTACCCCCTCTTTGAGAATACCCGCCGGCTCAGGAACACCCGGAGAGTCAGGCACAAAACTCCTTGACAGGGCATCAGCCTTCACATTCTTAGAGCCCGGAAGGTATGAAACCACAAAATCAAAACGGGAGAAAAATAACGACCATCGAGCCTGTCTCGGATTCAACCATTTGGCAGACTCAAGATAAGTCAAATTCTTGTGATCTGTCAAGACCACCACGCGATGCTTGGCTCCTTCAAGCCAATGACGCCACTCCTTGAATGCCCACTTCATGGCCAACAACTCTCGATTACCAACATCATAATTGCGCTCAGCAGGCGAAAACTTTCTAGAAAAGAAAGCACGTGGCTTCATCACCGAGCCATCAGAACTTCTTTGCGACAAAACAGCCCCTGCTCCAATCTCAGAAGCATCAACCTCAACCTGAAACGGGAGCGAAACATCTGGCTGGCACAACACAGGGGCAGAAGAAAAACGACGCTTCAACTCCTGAAAAGCCTCTACAGCTGCAGAAGACCAATTGACCACATCAGCACCCTTCTTGATCAAATCAGTCAACGGTTTAGCAACACTAGAAAAATTAGCGATGAAGCACCGATAAAAATTAGCAAAGCCCAGGAACTTTTGCAGGCTCTTCACAGATGTCGGCTGAGTCCAATCGTAAATGGCCTGGACTTTAACAGGGTCCATCTCGATAGTAGAAGGGGAAAAAATGAACCCCAAAAATGAAACTTTCTGAACTCCAAAGACACACTTTGACCCCTTCACAAACAAGGAATTCGCACGAAGGACCTGGAACACCATTCTGACCTGCTTCACATGAGACTCCCAATCATCCGAAAAGACCAAAATATCATCCAAATACACAATCAGGAATTTATCCAGGTACTCTCGGAAGATGTCATGCATAAAGGACTGAAATACTGATGGAGCATTGGAAAGCCCGAATGGCATAACCAGGTACTCAAAATGGCCCTCGGGCGTATTAAATGCTGTTTTCCATTCATCGCCTTGTTTAATACGCACAAGATTATACGCCCCTCGAAGATCTATCTTGGTGAACCAACTAGCCCCTTTAATACGAGCAAACAAATCAGACAGCAACGGCAAAGGATACTGAAATTTGACTGTAATTTTATTAAGAAGGCGGTAATCAATACAAGGTCTCAAAGAACCATCCTTCTTGGCCATCCTAACGGTGATGATGACGACGGGCGAATATGGCCTTTCTCCAAGGATTCCTTTATATAACTCCGCATAGCGGCGTGTTCTGGCACAGATAAATTGAACAATCGGCCCTTAGGAAACTTACTACCAGGAATCAAATTAATAGCACAATCGCAATCCCTATGAGGAGGTAGGGCACTGGCTTTGGGCTCATCAAATACATCCCGATAATCCGACAAAAACTCTGGAACTTCAGAAGGAGTGGAAGACGAAATAGACAAAAATGGAACATCACCATGTACCCCCTGGCAACCCCAGCTGGACACAGACATAGATTTCCAGTCCAATACTGGATTATGAACCTGTAGCCATGGCAACCCCAAAACGACCACATCATGCAGATTATGCAACACCAGAAAGCGGATATCCTCCTGATGTGCAGGAGCCATGCACATGGTCAATTGGGTCCAGTACTGAGGCTTATTCTTGGCCAAAGGCGTAGCATCAATTCCTCTCAATGGAATAGGATACTGCAAGGGCTCCAAGAAAAAACCACAGTGCCTAGCATACTCCAAGTCTATCAAATTCAGGGCAGCGCCTGAATCCACAAATGCCATAACAGAATAGGATGACAAAGAGCAAATCAGAGTAACGGACAATAGAAATTTAGACTGTACCGTACCAATGGTGGCAGACCTAGCGAACCGCTTAGTGCGCTTAGGACAATCGGAGATAGCATGAGTGGAATCACCACAGTAAAAACACAGCCCATTCCGACGTCTGTGTTCTTGCCGTTCAGCTCTGGTCAAAGTCGTATCACATTGCATAGGCTCAGGCCCATGCTCAGATAGTACCGCCAAAGGTGCACAGCTTTATGCTCACGCAAGCGTCGATCGATCTGAATGGCCAAAGACATAGACTCATTCAGACCAGCAGGCATGGGAAATCCCACCATGACATCCTTAAGGGCTTCAGAGAGACCCTTTCTGAAGATTGCTGTTAGGGTACATTCATTCCACTTGAGTGAGCACAGACCACTTTCTAAACTTCTGACAATATATCTCCGCTTCATCCTGACCCTGACACAGAGCCAGCAAGATTTTCTCTGCCTGATCCACTGAATTAGGTTCGTCATAAAGCAATCCAAGCGCCAGGAAAAACGCATCAACATCACGCAATGCCGGATCTCCTGGTGCAAGGGAAAATGCCCAGTCTTGAGGGTCACCACGTAACAAAGAAATAATGATCTTTACTTGTTGAACAGGGTCACCTGAGGAGCGAGGTTTCAAGGCAAGAAACAATTTACAATTAATTTTGAAATTCAAGAACTTAGATCTATCACCAAAAAACAAATCAGGAATTGGAATCCTAGGCTCTGACATCGGATTCTGAACCACAAAATCTTGAATGTTTTGTACCCTTGTAGTGAGATTATCCATCCAAGAGGACAGACCTTGAATGTCCATGTTTACACCTGTGTCCTGAACCACCCAGAGGTAAAGGGGAAAAGAGAGACAAAACACACTGCAAAGAAAAAAAATGGTCTCAGAACTTCTCTTATCCCTCTATTGAGATGCATTAGTACTTTGGGCCACCTGTACTGTTATGACCTGGTGGTCAGGACAATAATGGACCTGGTGGTTAAGAGCACACGGAATGACCTGATAGTTACTGATAATAAAGGACGAGCTCTGGGACGTGGGAACTCTGCTGACCGCAATCCCTAATCCTATCACACACACTAGAAATAGCCGTGGATTGCTCCTAACGCTCCCTATGCAACTCGGCACAGCCTAAGGAACTAGCTAACCCTGAAGATAGAAAAATAAAGCCTACCTTGCCTCAGAAAAATTCCCCAAAGGAAAAGGCAGCCCCCCACATATAATGACTGAGTAAAGATGAACATACAAACACAGAGATGAAATAGATTTATCAAAGCGAGGCCCGACTTACTGAACAGACTGAGGATAGGAAAGGTTGCTTTGCGGTCAGCACAAACACCTACAAAAAGACCACGCAGAGGGTGCAAAAAGACCCTCCGCACCGACTCACGGTGCGGAGGCGCTCCCTCTGCGTCCCAGAGCTTCCAGCAAGCAAGACAACAATAAAAATAGCAAGCTGGACAGAAAAATAGCAAACTAAAGAAAAACAAGCAGGAACTTAGCTTCTGCTGGGAAGACAGGTCACAAGAACGATCCAGGAGTGAACTAGACCAATACTGGAGCATTGACAGGTGGCATGGAGCAAAGATCTAAGTGGAGTTAAATAGAGCAGCCAGCTAACGAATTAACCTCGTCACCTGTGGAAGGAAACTCAGAAACACCCACAGCCACCAGAGGAAGTCCATGGATTGAACCAGCCGAAGTACCATTCATGACCACAGGAGGGAGCCCGACAACAGAATTCACAACAGGATGGGTTTTAAGGACGATTTTACATATAGACACACCTCACCCCCTCGCTTATCTGTACAGTCATTTCTGAACAGACTATAGCCCTGCAAGTTAACAGCCCAGTCATGGCTCTCATCCAGCCACGTTTCAGATATCCCCACCATGTCATAATTATGCTCCAACAACATTAGTTCTAATTCGTCCATTTTGTTGGCGAGGCTTCTGGCATTAGTATACATGCACTTGATGTTCCTCTCTGTACCTCTACTCTTTCTTAAATTATTAACTGTTCTAACCCCACCCCCCATGCCACCGCCACCCCCATCTTCCTTATTTGTGCCCAGGTCTCTATCTGCACTATCTTCCCCTCCTATAAATTGAATACCCTCCTCCCCAATCCCTAGTTTAAACAATCCTCCAACCTTCTAGCCATTTTCTCCCCCAGCACAGCTGCACCTTCCCCATTGAGATGCAGTCCATCCCTAGCGTAGAGCCTGTAGCCAACTGAGAAGTCGGCCCAGTTCTGCAGGAACCCAAACCCCTCCTTCCTACACCAATTCTTGAGCCACTTATTAACCTCCCTAATCTCCCGTTGCCTCTCTGGCGTGGCACGTGGTACAGACAGTATTTTGGAGAATACCACGTTGGAAGTCCTTGCTTTCAGCTTGCAGCCTAATTCCCTGAAATCCTCTTTAAGGACCTTCCACCTACCTCTAACTTTGTCATTTGTGCCAATGTGCACCATGACCGCTGGGTCCTCACCAGCCCCTCCCAGTAATCTGTCCACAGATCAGCGATATGTTGGACTCGAGCGCCAGGTAGGCAGCACACCGTTCGACGATCCCTGTCTTTGTGACAGATTGCCCTATCTGTTCCCCTAATAAGCGAGTCCCCAACTACCAGCACCTGTCTGGCCTGCCCTGCTCTCCTATTTCCCTCCTTACTGGAGCAGTCACTCCTCCGGCTTTCAGAGGACATGCCTGGCTGCAGCAGTGCTACCCCTGTACTGGCACCCCCCTCATCTGCCAACTTAGCAAACTTATTGGGATGTTTCAGATCAGGACTAGCCTCCCTGGCACTCTTCCCTCTACCCCGCTTCCTAACTGTCACCCAGCTTGCTACTTCACCGTCCTGCAGCTCCATCCCCCCCCCCTCATCTGTCCCATTGAGCGTCTGCTCCGTGAGCAGAAGACTCCTCTCCATATTGTCTATGGATCTCAGTGTTGCCAGCTGCACATTTAGATTCAGAATCTGGGTTTCCAAATGCACAACGTGCTCACATCTCGCACAGCAGTGTGCACCCTCGACCGGCTGCTCAAGGACTGCATACATGTGGCAAGATGTGCACTGGATGGCATTAACAAGAGTGGAGCACATTTCCTAATGGGGATTGCACCAGACAGAAAAGTAAATAATAATAAATAAATAAATAAATAAATACTAAGTATTAATACAAAACAGACAGCAATTCAGTAATTCCTCCCTTGGAAACTCCCTGACTCCAAAGTCACTGAATCACAAGTCACACTTACCGCCATCCACACTTACACTCAGGCCACACTCAGCTCGCTCACACTCGCTATGCTGAAGATTTATAGATTTTTTTTTTCTCTAATTCCCCTCAACAGCAATCCACCTTGCTGTTCAAATGCACTTCCAAAAAGGACTTGAGCCCCAAACAGCTGCCCCTTATAAACCCTTAACTATGAGCCCCCAACCTAAGTTACCCCTTATGAATATAGCTACTCCCAATTCAGCAACTCACACGAATTCACACAGGTATTTGTTAAAGGCTTTCCAAATACCTCTTCACTGAATCACAAGTCACACTTACCGCCGTCCACACTTACGCTCAGGCCACACTCAGCTCGCTCACACTCGCTATGCTGAAGATTTATAGATTTTTTTTTCTCTAGTTCCCCTCAACAGCAATCCACCTTGCTGTTCAAATGCACTTCCAAAAAAGCAACCTCAGGGGTTCCTGTATCCATCTTTAAGTATGCCGCCGTAGTGTGAATCATCTGTATCACTTATCACATAAACACTCAGAAAAGCAATTTTGCTGGTGTCAAGGCCAAATCTTATATATGCAATGTCTGCTCAGCCATCAGGTCAGGCTGGAGGAGAGCTGCTCTGGCTAATCAAAGTGTTTGACTAAATAGCCAATCCAGAGCTCTAGTAAACTGGCAAATCACAGGATGGGTTAGGCTGTTAATCTACCGTACTGGTGCCCTATATAGGCTTTATGTTTGTTGCATCTTTTGGCAGTTATTATTGTGTTCTAATAAATACTTCATATTGTGACATTGTGGACTGTTACTTATTGCTCTGACTGGGCTGTTTCTTAGTATTGTTGCATGTGTTTTTTTTTATTTACCAATAGTTGTCCTTTTACCACTGATGAATGAGTTGCTGTGAGCGCAGCATCAGTGAGAAGAGGTGACCTCATTGAGGATACCACTGGTCACTGAGGCTGCATTCCCAGCTGGGCTGAACTGCGGTGACGTCAGCACCTTGAAAAAAAGTCAGTGACTTCACCACAATTCAGCTCTGTGAGTTCACCGCAGATCAAAGATAAAAGATCTGCAGTTAACTCACTGAGCTGAACTGCAGTGAACTCTGTGACATTTTCCCATAGTGCTGAGGTCACTGCAGTTCAGACTGGCTGGGAACACAGCATCATTGACAAGTGGTAACCTTGATGAGGTCATTGATGCTGGGCTCACAGCAGCTCAATGATCAGCTGTTCTCAACCTGTACGGTCACATCTTGGCACCTTCCAGTTTGAAATCTAGTTTTCCCCAGACATGGATTACGACTTGGGACAGAATGTTGGACAGGTGACAGATATAGTTGTTTTTTTATTTTAGTTTTGTTACAGGAGTCGAGGGCTTCAATGGAATGGGTGTTAGGTGAATATAGTTGTTTGTTATTTTTAAATAAAAATGGAAAAGTGAGATTTATTTTTATTTCAAATAAAAGACGTTACCAGTTGTTGTATGTTTATTTCCAATATAACTATAGGATTAATAATGGATAGGTGTCTTATAGATGCTTGATGTCATCGGACAATAGAAAGGTGACATGAACTCCACAAATATGAACCCCACTTGCCACCACTATAAGGCAAGTGAGAAGAGCGGGGAAAATCACCAGAATTGGCTCATCTAATATAACCCCTGGCAAAAATTATGGGATTTCCGGCCTTGGAAGTTGAAGAAAATGGTCCATGACAAGGCTCCAACCTGCAAAGCGGATATGGCAACAGAGAAAGTTGGAGCTAGATTGATGAAGAGTACTGTTTGACACTCATTAAGTCCATGCCTCAGAGACTGCAAGTTCTAAAAGCCAGAGGTGGTGCAACAAAATACTAGAGTTTTTTTTGTCTGTTTGTTTTTCATGATTTCATAATTTTTTCCTCAGAATTGAGTGATTCAATAATTTTTTCCCTACGCTTTTTAAAAAAAAGTAACCATTACTGACTACCACATTTTTTGTTCTTGATTTCTTTTAGTGTTTCTTAACCCCTTCCCGACCTTTGACGCCACGTAGGCGTCATGAAAGTCGGTGCCAATCCGACCCATGACGCCTATGTGGCGTTATGGAAAGATCGCGTCCCTGCAGATCGGGTGAAAGGGTTAACTCCCATTTCACCCGATCTGCAGGGACAGGGGGAGTAGTAGTTTAGCCCAGGGGGGTGGCTTCGCCCCCTCGTGGCTACGATCGCTCTGATTGGCTGTTGAAAGTGAAACTGCCAATCAGAGCGATTTGTAATAGTTCACCTATTATAACTGGTGAAATATTACAATCCAGCCATGGCCGATGCTGCAATATCATCGGCCATGGCTGGAAATACTAATGTGCCCCCACCCCACCGATCGCCCCCCCAGCCCCCCGATCTGTCCGGTACACTGCTCCGGCTCCCCTCTGTCCTGTGCTCCGCTCCCCCCGTGCTCTTGTCCGCTCCCCCCGTGCTTCAATCACTCCCCCATGCTCCAATCACCCCCCCAGCACTCCGATCCACCCCCCTCCGTGCTCCGTTCCACCCCCCGTGCTCCGTTCCACCCCCCCGTGCTCTGATTCACCCCCCAATGCTCCGACCCCCCCCCCATGCTCCCCCCCAAACCATCATACTTACCGATCCTGCCGGGGTCCGTCCGTCTTCTCCCCGGGCGCCGCCATCTTCCAAAATGGCGGGCGCATGCGCAGTGCGCCCGCCGAATCTGCCGGCCGGCAGATTCGTTCCAAAGTGCATTTTGATCACTGACATATAATCTATCTCAGTGATCAAAATAAAAAAAATAATAAATGACCCCCCCCCCCTTTGTCACCCCCATAGGTAGGGACAATAAAAAAATAAAGAATTTTTTTTTCCACTAATGTTAGAATAGGGTTAGGGTTAGGGGTAGGGTTAGGGGTAGGGTTAGGGCTAGGGTTAGGGCTAGGGTTAGGGGTAGGTTTAGGGTTAGGGGTAGGGTTAGGGGTAGGGTTAGGGCTAGGGATAGGGCTAGGGTTAGGGCTAGGTTTAGGGCTAGGGTTTCGGTATGTGCACACGTATTCTGGTCCTCTGCGGATTTTTCCGCTGCGGATTTGATAAATCCGCAGTGCTAAACCGCTGCGGATTTATGGCGGATTTACCGCGTTTTTTCTGCGCATTTCACTGCGGTTTTACAACTGCGATTTTCTATTTGATCAGTTGTAAAACCGCTGCGGAATCCGCACAAAGAAGTGACATGCTGTGGAATGTAAACCGCTGCGTTTCCGTGCAGTTTTTCCGCAGCATGTGTACAGCGATTTTTGTTTCCCATATGTTTACATTGAACTGTAAACTCATGGGAAACTGCTGCGGATCCGCAGCGTTTTCCGCAGCGTGTGCACATACCTTTAGAATTAGGCTATGTGCACACGGTGCGGATTTGGCTGAGGATCCACAGCGGATTGGCCGCTGCGGATTAGCAGCAGTGTTCCATCAGGTTTACAGTACCATGTAAACATATGGAAACCAAATCCGCTGTGCCCATGGTGCGGAAAATACCACGCGGAAACGCTGCGTTGTATTTTCCGCAGCATGTCAATTCTTTGTGCAGATTCCGCAGTGTTTTACACCTGTTCCTCAATAGGAATCCGCAGGTGAAATCCGCACAAAAAACACTGGAAATCCGTGGAAAATCCGCAGGTAAAACGCAGTGCCTTTTACCCGCGGATTTTTCAAAAATGATGCTGAAAAATCTCACACGAATCCGCAACGTGGGCACATAGCCTTAGGGTTAGGGTTGGAATTAGGGTTGTGGTTAGGGGTGTGTTGTGGTTAGGGTTGTGATTAGGGTTATGGCTACAGTTGGGATTAGGGTTAGGGGTGTGGGGGGGTTAGTGTTGGAGGTAGAATTGAGGGGTTACCACTGTTTAGGCACATCAGGGGTCTCCAAACGCAACATGGCGCCACCATTGATTCCAGCCAATCTCGTATTCAAAAAGTCAAATGGTGCTCCCTCAATTCCGAGCCCTGACGTGTGCCCAAACAGTGGTTTACCCCCACATATGGGGTACCAGCATACTCAGGATAAACTGCGCAACAATTACTGGGGTCCAATTTCTCCTGTTACCCTTGTGAAAATAAAAAAATGCTTGCTAAAACATCATTTTTGAGGAAAGAAAAATGATTTATTATTTTCACGGCTCTACGTTGTAAACGTCTGTGAAGCACTTGGGGGTTCAAAGTGCTCACCACATATCTAGATAAGTTCCTTGGGGGGGTCTAGTTTCTAAAATGGGGTCACTTGTGGGGGGTTTCTACTGCTTAGGCACACCAGGGGCTCTGCAAACGCAACGTGACGCCCGCAGACCATTCCATCAAAGTCTGCATTTCAAAAGTCACTACTTCCCTTCTGAGCCCCGACGTGTGCCCAAACAGTGGTTTACCTCCCCACATGGGGTATCAGCGTACTCAGGAGAAACTGAACAACAACTTTTGGGGTCCAATTTCTCCTGTCACCCTTGGGAAAATAAAAAATTCTGGGCTAAATAATTATTTTTGAGGAAAGAAAACGTATTTATTATTTTCACGGCTCTGCATTATATACTTCTATGAAGCACTTGGGGGTTCAAAGTGCTCACCACACATCTAGATAAGTTCCTTTCGGGGTCTAGTTTCCAAAATGGGGTCACTTGTGGGGGGTTTCTACTGTTTAGCCACATCAGGGGCTCTGCAAACGCAACGTGACGCCCGCAGAGCATTCCATCAAAGTCTGCATTTCAAAACGTCACTACTTCAATTCCGAGCCCCGGCATGTGCCCAAACAGTAGTTTACCCCCACATATGGGGTATCACCGTACTCAGGAGAAACTGGACAACAAATATTGGGGTCAAATTTCTCCTGTTACCCTTAGGAAAATTAAAAAATTCTGGGCTAAATAATTATTTTTGAGGAAAGAAAACGTATTTATTATTTTCACGGCTCTGCATTATAAACTTCTGTGAAGCACTTGGGGGTTCAAAGTGCTCACCACACATCTAGATAAGTTACTTTCAGGGTCTAGTTTCCAAAATGGGGTCACTTGTGGGGGGTTTCTACTGTTAAGCCACATCAGGGGCTCTGCAAACGCAACGTGATGCCCACAGAGCATTCCATCAAAGTCTGCATTTCAAAACGTCACTACTTCACTTCCGAGCCCCGGCATGTGCCCAAACATTGGTTTACCCCCACATATGGGGTATCAGCGTACTCAGGAGAAACTGGACAACAACTTTTGGGGTCAAATTTCTCCTGATACCCTTGGGAAAATAAAAAATTGCAGGCTAAAAGATCATTTTTGAGAAAATAATTTTTTTTTTTTTTTTTCATGGCTCTGCGTTATAAACTTCTGTGAAGCACTTGGGGGTTAAAAGTCCTCACCACACATCTAGATTAGTTCCTTTGGTGGACTAGTTTCCAAAATGGGGTCATTTCTGGGGGATCTCCAATGTTTAGGCACACAGGGGGCTCTCCAAACGTGGCATGGTGTCCGCTAATGATTGGAGCTAATTTTCCATTTAAAAAGCCAAATGGCGTGCCTTCCCTTCCGAGCCCTGCCGTGCGCCCAAACAGTGGTTTACCCCCGCATATAGGGTATCAGCGTACTCAGGACAAACTGGACAACAACATTTGGGGTCCAATTTCTCCTATTACCCTTGGCAAAATAGGAAATTCCAGGCTAAAAAATCATTTTTGAGGAAAGAAAAATTATTTTTTATTTTCATGGCTCTGCGTTATAAACTTCTGTGAAGCACCTGGGGGTTTAAAGTGCTCAATATGCATCTAGATAAGTTCCTTGGGGGGTCTAGTTTCCAAAATGGGGTCACTTGTGGGGGAGCTCCAATGTTTAGGCACACAGGGGCTCTCCAAACGCGACATGGTGTCCGCTAACAATTGGAGCTAATTTTCCATTCAAAAAGTCAAATGGCGCGCCTTCCCTTCCGGGCCCTGCCGAGTGCCCAAACAGTGGTTTACCCCCACATATGAGGTATCGGCGTACTCGGGAGAAATTGCCCAACAAATTTTATGATCCATTTTATCCTATTGCCCATGTGATAATGAAAAAATTGAGGCGAAAAGAATTTTTTTGTGAAAAAAAAGTACTTTTTCATTTTTACAGATCAATTTGTGAAGCACCTGAGGGTTTAAAGTGCTCACCAGGCATCTAAATAAGTTCCTCGGGGGGGTCTAGTTTCCAAAATGGGGTCACTTGTGGGGGAGCGCCAATGTTTAGGCACACAGGGTCTCTCCAAACGCGACATGGTGTCCGCTAACGATGGAGATAATTTTTCATTCAAAAAGTCAAATGGCGCTCCTTCCCTTCCGAGCCTTACCATGTGCCCAAACAGTGGTTTACCCCCACATATGAGGTATCAGTGTACTCAGGAGAAATTGCCCAACAAATTTTAGGATCCATTTTATCCTGTTGCCCATGTGAAAATGAAAAAATTGAGGCTAAAATAATTTTTTTGTGAAAAAAAAGTACTTTTTCATTTTTACGGATCAATTTGTGAAGCACCTGGGGGTTCAAAGTGCTCACTATGCATCTAGATAAGTTCCCTGGGGCGTCTAGTTTCCAAAATGGGGTCCCTTGTGGGGGAGCTCCAATTTTTAGGCACACAGGGGCTCTCCAAACGTGACATGGTGTCCGCTAAAGAGTGGAGCCAATTTTTGATTCAAAAAGTCAAATGGCGCTCCTTCCCTTCCAAGCCCTGCCGTGCGCCCAAACAGTGGTTTACCCCCACATATGAGGTATCAGCGTACTCAGGACAAATTGGACAACTTACGTGGTTCAGTTTCTCCTTTTACCATTGGGAAAATAAAAAAATTGTTGCTAAAAGATCATTTTTGTGACTAAAAAGTTAAATGTTCATTTTTTCCTTCCATGTTGCTTCTGCTGCTGTGAAGCACCTGAAGGGTTAATAAACTTCTTGAATGCGGTTTTGTGCACCTTGAGGGGTGCAGTTTTTAGAATAGTGTCACTTTTGGGTATTTTCAGCCATATAGACCCCTCAAACTGACTTCAAATGTGAGGTGGTCCCTAAAAAAATGGTTTTCTAAATTTCGTTGTAAAAATGAGAAATCACTGGTCAAATTTTAACCCTTATAACTTCCTAGCAAAAAAAAAAATTTGTTTCCAAAATTGTGCTGATGTAAAGTATACATGTGGGAAATGTTATTTATTAACTATTTTGTGTCACATAACTCTCTGTTTTAACAGAATAAAAATTCAAAATGTGAAAATTGCGAAATTTTCAAAATTTTCGCCAAATTTCCATTTTTATCACAAATAAACGCATAATTTATTGACCTAAATTTACCACTAACATGAAGCCCAATATGTCACGAAAAAACAATCTCAGAACCGCTAGGATCCGTTGAAGCGTTCCTGAGTTATTACCTCATAAAGGGACACTGGTCAGAATTGCAAGAAACGGCAAGGTCTTTAAGGTCAAAATAGGCTGGGTCATGAAGGGGTTAAAGCCAGAAAGTTGCCATTTGAAATGACTTTAGTTTTGTGCCATGTCTGTGATCTGCTTTTTCTCTACAAAATTAAACAACTGAATGAACATCCTCCAAGGCCGGTGATTCCATAATTTTTGCCAGGGGTTGTAGATGTGCCTTTTCAGGCCAGCTGCGGGCTGCTGTTTTTAGGATTGGGGACAATATCAATGGTCCCTTACCAGCCTGAGAATACCAGCCCCCAACTGTCTGCTTTAGCAAAACTGGCAGTCAAAAATGTGGGGGGAGCCCACATCATTTTTTAAAATTATTTATTTAAATAAATAAAAAACCAGCATGCGGAACCCTCTATTATTGATATATCATGAATTTTGCTAACGTTGACAGCTGAGGGTTACAGCCCTTAGCTGTCAGTTTTCTCTTGTCTAGTTATCAAAAATACAGCGGAACGCAAGCCACTTTTTTCTTTTCCATTTATAGCGCAGGCGCCGGCTGATGATTATCACCCGCTGCATGCTCTATTATTAGCGGCAGTAGGTGCAGGTTGATGGGAGCAGTAGTCTCATCATCTGAAGCCAGTGACCGGAGGTAAGCTTTTTACCTCCAATCACCACGGTAGGCTCATGCTATCATTTGATCGCATGAGAACTGCGACTGTCTGATTTAACCACTGAATAGAAGCAGTGTTTAATGCGCTGTCATGTACATAACAGCATGACAAACACCTGGTGTTCGGGGGCCGAACGCAAACAGTAACACGGACTTCCTGGTGAAGTCTGTGTTTGGTGTCCGGGCCCAAACTGTAGGTGTTTGGCATGGACGCCGAACTTTACTGTTCAGGTTCGCCCATCTCTAATAATGATCCTAAACGCATGTCAAAATCCACAATAGACTACCTCAAAAGGGGCAAGCAGAAGGTTTTACAATGGACTTCACAGTTCCCTGATCTGAACATCATTGAATATCTGTGGCTAGACCTCAAAATAGCAGTGCATGCAAAACGACCAAGAAATCTCAGAGAACTGATTGGACCAAGGGAACCCAGTGGATGTAGTGTATATGGACTTTTCAAAAGCTTTTGATACGGTGCCACACAAAAGGTTGTGCAAGTGGGTTGAGAGCTGGCTCAGGGATAGGAAACAAAGGGTGGTTATTAATGGAGCACACTTGGACTGGGTAGCGGTTAGCAGTGGGGTACCACAGGGGTCAGTATTGGGCCCTCTTCTTTTTAACATATTTATTAATGACCTTGTAGGGGGCATTCAGAGTAGAATTTCAATATTTGCAGATGACACTAAACTCTGCAGGGTAATCAATACAGAGGAGGACAATTTTATATTACAGGATGATTTATGTAAACTAGAAGCTTGGGCTGATAAATGGCAAATGAGCTTTAATGGGGATAAATGTAAGGTCATGCACTTGGGTAGAAGTAATAAGATGTATAATTATGTGCTTAATTCTAAAACTCTGGGCAAAACCGTCAATGAAAAAGACCTGGGTGTATGGGTGGATGACAAACTCATATTCAGTGGCCAGTGTCAGGCAGCTGCTACTAAGGCAAATAAAATAATGGGATGCTTTAAAAGAGGCATAGATGCTCATGAGGAGAATATAATTTTACCTCTATACAAGTCACTTGTTCGACCACACTTAGAATACTGTGCACAGTTCTGGTCTCCGGTGTTTAAGAAAGACATAGCTGAACTGGAGCGGGTACAGAGAAGAGCGACCAAGGTTATTAGAGGACTGGGGGGTCTGCAATACCAAGATAGGTTATTACACTTGGGGCTATTTAGTTTGGAAAAACGAAGGCTAAGGGGTGATCTTATTTTAATGTATAAATATATGAGGGGACAGTACAAAGACCTTTCTGATGATCTTTTTAATCATAGACCTGAAACAGGGACAAGGGGGCATCCTCTGCGTTTGGAGGAAAAAAGGTCTAAGCATAATAACAGACGTGGATTCTTTACTGTAAGAGCAGTGAGACTATGGAACTCTCTGCCGTATGATGTTGTAATGAGTGATTCATTACTTAAATTTAAGAGGGGACTGGAAACCTTTCTGGAAAAGTATAATGTTACAGGGTATATACACTAGATTCCTTGATAGGGCGTTGATCCAGGGAACTAGTCTGATTGCCGTATGTGGAGTCGGGAAGGAATTTTTTTCCCCAATGTGGAGCTTACTCTTTGCCACATTGGTTTTTTTTGCCTTCCTCTGGATCAACATGTTAGGGCATGTTAGGTTAGGCTATGGGTTGAACTAGATGGACATATAGTCTTCCTTCAACCTTAATAACTATGTAACTGGAAGGATTTTCCAAGGATGAATAGATGAAAATCCCTCAAAATTTAAGAATTCAAAGACACTTGGTGGGCTACAAAAAGTGTTAACAAGCTGCGATACTTTCAAAAGGAGGTGATACTAGGTACTAACCATGCAGGATGCCCAAACTTTTGCATTAGGCCATTTTCCTTTCTGTCATTTTTTAAAATACAAAGTATACTGTATGTGTCATTTGTAACTTTAGGCCTTTTAGAGATCATTTCACCTTTAACTTGCTTAACTATTCACAATAACAGTAATGTTGACCAGGGGTGCTAAAACTTTACATGCCACTGTACATAGTATGATGATCACCCCCCATACAATATGATGTTCCCCTCAACCTCCATACAGAATGTCACCCACAGCTGCACTCATACAGTATAACAGCCTCCACAGTCCCCCCATACACAGTAGGATGACCCCCACAGCCACCCATAGAGTAAGATGGCCACCACAGCCTCCATACAGAATGATGTATTCCTCTCATCCCCCCATAGAGAATGATGTCCCCCACAGCCATCTCATACTGTAAGATATCTTCCACAGCCTCCCATACAGTATGATGGCCCCACAGACACAAATACATTTTCATGGCCAATAGAGCACTCCATACAGTAGGATGTGCCTTACAGCCCCTCATACAGTATGATGGTCACCATAGCCACTGTACAGTAGAAGGTTCCCCAAAGCCCTCCATACAGTAGGATATCACAATATCCAACTCCCAGGTCTCTTCTTAGTCTTTCTTTTGCAAGTTAAACATTGCCAGATCCCTTAATTGTTTCTAGTACTTTTAAGTCTGCACACCATCATGGTAGCTCATCTCTGAACTTGCTCCAGTTTTTCAATGTGTTTTTTAAAATGTGGTGGTCAGAACTGAACACATTATTCCAGATATGGCATGACCAAGGAGGAGTAGCGGGGGATAATTACTTGACATGATCTAGACACTATGCCTCTCGTAATACACCCTAGAACTGTGTTCGCCTTTTTTGCTGATGCGTCACACCACAGACTCATGTGCAGTCTGTGATCTATTAGTATACCCAAGTCTATTTCACATTCTATTAGTAACTGACCATTGTTCAAGCTTATCTAGATCCTTCTGAATCCTTTCTGCCTTTTCTAGTGTTAGCTATCCCTCCTAGCTTTGCATCATCTGCAAATTTGATGAGTTTTATCTTCAATTCCCTTATTTAGATAATTTATAAAAATGTTGAACAACACTGGGATCAGAACAGAGCCTTGTGGTACCCCACTTGAAACACTCTACCAATTGGATGCATAACCATTTATTACTACTCTGAGTACAATCACTGAACCAGTTATTAATCCACATCACTGTAGCCTTGTCAATCCCATACTTGGTCATTTTCTTAATAAGGTAAGTATGAGATACTTTATCAAATGTTGAAGTCGAGATATACTATATCTACCACATTTCCCTGATCCATCCAAACAGTGTTTCCATCATAGAAAGAAGTTAGATTAGTCTGACATGATTTGTTTGCTACAAACCCATGCTGGCTCTGGTTAATTACTGTATTATTATCCAAGTACTTACATACAGTACATGCTGTTTAATAGTTTGTTCAAACACCTTTCCTGATATAGAAGGCTCACTGGCCTATAAATTCCTGGTTCCATCTTCTTTTCTTTTTTGAAGACATGGACAACATTTGCTCCCCTCCAATCTTGTGAGACTTTTCCTGTTCTCCAAGATTTTTCAAAGATTCTGGCTAGTAGTTCTGCAATTTCCTCTGCTAACTCTTTCAGTACCGTAATACCTAGTAATTCATCTGGACCAGAAGATTTAAATTAATTGAAATTAGTTAAGTGTTCCCTCACCATCTCTCGGTTTATAAATTGTGTGGATTATTTTATTCCTTTGATTACACCACGAAAATCAATTGATGTTTCAATAGCTGTTTTAGAGAACACAGATGCAAAGTAAGAATTTTAAAAGTTAGGCCTTCTCAACATCATTTTTGACCATTTCACCAATTTCATTATCTGAAAATCCTGTAGCATCCTTGACTTTTCTTTTTCTTTTGACATACCCTCAAAGTCCTATTTTACTGCTTTTGGTCTCCCTTGCAGGCCTTACTTTATTACTGGCTTTAGCTCTTCCAACGCTTTCCCTACATTCCTTGCAAACAGCATTATATTCTTCTTTAGATATGCTCCTCTCTTTCCATTTAAAATACATTTCTTTTGTGATTAAATTCTGTGTTCATCCACCCTGGTCTCTTTAACTGCTTTCAATTCTTCCTTCTTTTCTGGATTGTTACCAATTGTGCGGTGATAATCTCATTTACCAAAATCTCCCATCCTTCTTGGACATTTCTGTCCTCTAGAACATCCAGTTATTGGACCTTTCCTACCCTCTTTCTGAGACCATTAAAATCTGCCTTTCTGAAGTCCGACCTTAAAGTCGGAGTCCTCGCTGGTCCTCCTCCTCTTGTAATCGAAAATTTGAGCAAATATGCCTCCTACACTCCCTGTGACCTTTACTTCCTCAACCATTTCCTCCATGTTGTTATGAATTAGGTCCAATACAGCAGATCAGATCCCCTTTTACCTTCTGAAATATAAAACTGTCAGCAGGAGAAAATAAGAATTTTCTGGACCTATTACTTTGGTCTAAGAGAGATTCCCAACAAACATCTGGATAGTTAAACTCTACTATAATCACTATGTTGTACTTTTTTGAGAAGACGGACATCTGATGCAATAAAGAGTTCATCCTTATCTTCAGTCTGTTCAGGTCGCCTATAATAAAAACCTTCAATAGTGTCCTTTCTGTTCTCTCCTTGTATTCTTGCCCAAACAGTTTCTACAGAGCCAAAAGTTAATGAAGATTGGATCTCTGTGGAGATATACGTTTTCCTAACATACAATGCAACACCTCATCCCCTCTTGTTAATCATGCTACTAATAAGTAAGTTGCAAACCAAAAAGAAATTGGGAGTACTAAGTCCACATATCATAAAAAATGTATACATTTATTGAACATCCAGTTATTACAAATCACATCATAGAAATCAAATAAATGTATGAAAACATCAGAGATGAGTATCAGAAAACAGGATCAGGTAAGAAATGGCTACAAATATCCTGACAACCACAGATGTCTACAAAATAAAGTGCTTAGTGCTAGTGAGAACAGTGTGTTCCAAAACTAATAAGGTGCGCACATCAATGGAACCTGTATCTACCCAAAGTTACCCATGCTTACCCATGCTGTGTTAAGTCAGGAAACATGCCACGCCACCACCGACACACATTTCGCTTCAATTTTTCAAGATGCGGTGGTAAGTTGTAGTCTTCAAGGTTTGTATTCCAATCAAGTACATCATCCCAAGTTTCAGTGATGCCTATGACATATCTCTATTCCTGTGTTAGCAGCTCCAATTCTCCTGGTTTCTTTCCCGTGCTCTGTGCATTTGCATTGACACATTTTAGTTTGTAGTTGTTTCTCTTGCTCCTCTATTTTCATTCAGAATTTGTTGTTTTTGTTCTTTATTTCCACTTCTAATAGCAGAATTCTAAAATGAATTGATTAGCTGCATATTTCTTCCCGTCCAAATATATTTCCCATCCCAAATTGCTGTAGTTTAAAGCTCTCCTTATGAGTGTAGCAAGGCATCTACCAAATATGTGTTTTCCTGTTTTCGTAAGATGCAACCCATCTCTAGCAAGGGGTCCATCATACAGGTAATTCACTTCATAGTCAAGAAACCCAAAACGTTGCTAACAGCACCATCGGTGTAGCCAGTTGTTCACCTTTAGAATTCTGTTCAATCTCATGGGTCCATGTCTATCCACTGAGAGGATGGATGAGAAAACTACCTGCGCTCCCAGATCCTTCACTTTCCGGTGTAGGTCTTTTAAGTCTCTGCATATACTGTAGAATAGTTACAACTAGCTGCAACCGCGTGGCTCTCGTGTCTCTTCCTCTTCCGCTAGCCAGACTGACCTACCATTCAAAATTGTTTTCAGTGCAATTTTTCCAGTAAATCTTACATTTTGATGCGAATCAGTCAATTCTTATCGGGGTTCCACTATATATACCATTCATGCTACATTTAGCACACTGATGAAGGTCCATTGCAGACCGAAACGTTTGTGGTTACTCTATGTATATTAAATACCCCCCTTTTTTGCATCACATTGGAGTGTGCTAGTTGTAACTATTTAGCGTATTAAGGTTTGGGATCCTATATCTTTGCACCTCCCCTTTTAGGCTGTGCTGAACATTTTCTATGTCATCTGCATATACTGTAGTCTTCAGGTGCTTTTTTGCTGTGTCATTTGTTCCTATGTGTATTAGTAGACATGTGCAGCCATTTGCAGCACTGAATAGTCTTGATACCCTATCAGACAAATCTTTGATTTGGGCACCTGGAAGACAGCACACTTCTCGTGAGATAATGTCCGGGTGGCAGATAGCAACTTCTGTTCCTCTCAGTAGTGAATCCCCCACGACCGCCACTCTTTTCTTCTTCGCCACAGTGCCTCTTTTCCTCCCTTCAAAAATATTCTGATTTCTTACAGGGGTGTTCTTTGAGGTCAAAGCAAATTTTTGGATGTTCATCTTCATACATGTCCTGCTTGAGAGCCTGGTAGCCAACCTTCAGTGTTATGGGTGCTGACTGCCTCCTCATCCTCCTGCTTCTTTGGGTCACATGCTTCCATTTCTCTTTTTCTTCAGGTACATTGAAAGGTGCTTCTCCTCAAACATCCCAAATAGTTATTTCTACTCTGTCATTACTTTCTGCAGGAAAGCTGAAAAGTTCTTCTCTTGCAACATTCTGAAGAGATTATTTTTCTCTTTCAAGGAAATCCTCATCTTCTTTCATGAGCTTCAGTGTAGCTATTCTCTCCTGAAGACTTTGCACCATTTCCTCTAACAGAGTCACAAGCTTTCACTTCTGGCACATAAAGTTTGCATTTTTCTTTGGCAAGTCTGTAAACATAGCACACATTGCAGCACACCACATGAATAATTTCCTTCTTAATGTTGAACAAAACAAATTTCTGTGCAATCGCCATAAAGGTTGGACGATTTCCTCCAAGCTTTAATTCCTGGTTTGTCGATTTCCTCCAAGCTGATTGATCTAGCTACCACCAAAGATCCTCAGACACGGCGACTCTTCACTCTTCCTAGAATCCACTTGGAATATGCAAATTATCTCCTTTGAGCTTCAAGTCCTTGTTTGCAAGAGTGTTTTTACATTGCGTTTAGGGACACAATCGGTGGCCCCATTGAGACATACGTCCAAATCCCCAAGACAGGACTCGGGTGTATGCGCCGACGAGGACACAGACTGTAATAGTGCCAGCACTATTAGCTTTTAAGGCCCTGTCAGTGCATATGCACAGATCCCGTTTTGCTGGGGGTTGGCATTGGACATATGATCCGATGGGGCAATTGAATGTGTCCCTAAGCCCAATATGACAGCACCCCAAGCCAAAACCAGGAATGAAACAATCAGTGGAAAAGTATAATTGAAATACGTGCACCACTTCGGGATTTTTTGCACTCAATGTGTGTACTTAGTCTAAAACTCCTCTGCCCCTGTTCTGGGCAAAGATCACATCTTCAATTGTATTTGCAACTTAAAGAGAACAGGTCAGGTCGGATAACATTATTCGTCTCTAAATATTGGGTTAATCTGCAGGTTAATTGCATTATAGAGTGCCTGCTATACCGAAAGTGCGGCATTCGGGAGAAGATGAATTTTATTTCTCCCAGGATCTGCATTGCTTGCTCGAAGCAATTACAGCCACTGCTCACAACACACAGATGCGCAGCTGTAACCACACCCTGGCACTGACTTACAGCCGCCTCTGCACTGATGTACTGAACAGACTGAAAGCCAACAGCTCCCGGGAGAAATAAAGCTCATTTTCTCCTGGGTGCCACATTATCAGTACAGCAGCCAGGCACCTCTGTAAAGCTAGTAACATGCAGACTAACCTTATATCTGCACATTAACATAATTATTGGACCAGATGGGTTCCCTTTAAAAAAGGGAATATAATTCAATGACGGGAGGGAACAATGGACAGGGATCATGCAGACAAAATGGGGAGCGGTGTTAGTGACTCACTGACACTGCTCACCTGTGTCTTTTGTTTTTTATCAAAATTTTTGTCCCCACAGGATGGCAAAAGGTAACGCCCTGGGTGGGTGCCTACCCTTGGCACCATAGCTACCTGTCCTTCCAACCCGACTTGTAGTTTCCTCCCAAACTCTATAAACGTACTGATCGGTTAACTGGCTTCTTATAAGAATTTGAATGCTCGGTGTCCAAACTAGGGAAACTAGATTGTGAGCCCCCACTGGTGACACAAACTGATGTGAATGTTGAGAATCTATGGAGCATGTTGAGGCTTCAAAAGCAATGAAAAATACCTTAAACAGAGAGGTACATATCTGTGCTTGGCTTATATTCAGGGGAACATGGGATTGAGCATGTTAAGAGTCCAGCAAAGCTAAGGAAAGTTGCTCTCGACAGAAGACTTTAAATGCCAGCCTAATATATGTGTGTACAACCCAACTATTCTTTAAATGGGTGGAATAAAGAACAAAATTTATCATTTATATACAAAAGATGTGATAATTGGATGAAGGTAGTCAGATACTTATCAATTAGGAGAATGAATGTCCCATGTCCCTCAACTTGAATAGAACAGTGGATACACATGTATGATACTACTTCATTTATCTTCTATAGTATCCACAAGAATAGCCACACTGTGTATACTGTGACAGAGTCACTGGTAATGTAATAGAGGGAAGATTTGTGTCACTACGCCTAATGGCATCAGTGATATAAAATCCAGTGTTGTATTTCCTCCAGTACAGTAAGTGTTGTGAGGGTTAAGCTATGTTATGGGCTGGTTTTTAAGGGGACATTCATAGAGCAGGTGGGAGAGTGTCCCCCATATCTCCACCTACAGAGTTGGCACCACTGTTTTCTGACAGGACCTTGGTGAGGTCACAGTCGTGATCAGTCACGTGGTGTTGGAATCACATGGTCTGGGCTGAAATGGCTGAAGGGAAAAACTCTCAGGGTTCAGTGTTTTCGCCTGGAGAAGGAGCACTACAGGAAAGTACTGCATGGACTTGAGAAACTGAACAGTGTGTGTTCTGCCAGCCGTTAGCGGGAGGGACCCCGGTCAAAGAAGGACTATGTTTGTTCTGCAACCATTTTGTTTTGTTTTCCCGTTTTGCCCAGAGGGCTGTATTTTCTTTACCACACCTGGGTTTATGCTGCCTACAATAAACTCAAGGAAGTTCTTAAAACCACAGTGTACCCGTGTCTACCTCCGTGTGCAGCCAAAGGAGCTGACCTACAACAATACTCATTGACAAAGATAGGGACTGTAGTGTGTAAACATGACCACCACTACATTTAGGCTGGGGTCACACTGGCGACTTAAACAGATGAGAGAAATGCGATTAAAAATCGCATTGCACTCGGACCAATGTTAAGCTATGGGGCAGATCCCAGCAGCCGTTTTTCTCGGTCCGAGACAATTGCAGCATGCTGAGATTGTCACGGACACTCGGCCGACTCTCGGCTCACTCGCACCTATATGAGCCTATGGGTGTAAGTGAGACAGTGCACATCACTCAAATATCCGAGTGATGTGCGCTAAACGCGGACCCTGGCAATGGAGGAGATGGAGAAATTTGTTTCTCCGCCTCCTCCGCAGCTGTGCTCTGATCCGCTCTGTGCGAGAGGCTCGGGGCACAGACGCATGACACTCGGCTCCTGCTCGCAGCAGAGCAGGAGCTGAGGGTCATTAACATATTGCATCCGATGCAATATGCTAGTGTGACCCCCGCCTTAGAAAGGGAAATGCAACCTCGTTCTCGTGCTTAGAAGGAAACCCAATAATAAGACACCCAATCATTATAATTTGTACTCATGGGCCATAGAATCAAAGGATGTTACAGTTGTAAGGGCCTCCAGGGTCATCGTGTCCAAGCCCCTGCTCAATGCAGGATTCACTAAACCATCTCAGACAGATGTCTGTTCAGCCTCTGTTTCTGGGAGGAGCTAAGACTCTGTCATATGCATACCATGGATTAAGGCTTCTTTCACACTAGCGTCGGAATCTCCCCGTCGCAATGCGTCGGGAAGAGATTCCAACGCTAGCGTTTGCTGCATTGCACAATGGGTGCAGCGGATGCATTTTTCCGGCGCATCCGCTGCCCCATTGTAAGGTGCGGGGAGGTGGGGGCGGAGTTCCGGCCGCGCATGAGTGGTCGGAAAAAGTGGTCCGTCAGGAGAAAAAAAGTTACATGTAGCTTTTTTTGCTCCCGACGGTCCGCCAAAGCACGACGCATCCGTCGCAAGACGGATGCGAAGTGTGTCAATCCGTCGCAAATGCATCGTCAATACAAGTCTATGGGGAAAAACACATCCTGCAAGCACTTTTGCAGGATGCGTTTTTTCTGCAAAACGACGCATTGTGACGGATTAAAAAAAACGCTAGTGTGAAAGTACCCTAAGTCTCCTGAGAGACCAACAAAAATTGCCAATGCTGACTGTATTTCAAGTCATCATGGTGGGTTATTGGGAAAAGTTTTCAATCTAATATATAATTGCCTAGAATACTACTTCCTGCAATTTGTGCCAACTTCCGTGGCTTTGTCCGGAGCTAATGTCCGGAGCTAATGTCCGGAGCTAATGTCCGGAGATAAGTGACGTCAACAGTGTCCAGTGTCTGATTGGTTGCCGCCTGCTGCGAGCGACCAATCAGAAACGTGCCGTACTGTGACACACTCCGCCCGCCATTTTGGTGTGATTTTTGAATTTTTACCTCACAGCAAGTTTCTACTGCGTGGAGGCGGGCCCAGTGACGTTGCTCTTCAAGCTCCTGCCGAATTTCGTAAAAAAAATGATAATACCATTTACCAAAACTATATATATTTAGTTGTGAAGTGGTTCAGTGACATTTTCACACCAATTTTGAACTTTTGTTTGGTGTTTTCTCCATATACTGCCTATTATTTTTGTTCTTTCTTACTATTATTTATTAATTGTATTATTCTTACATCTGAATAAATAAAGTATATATGGATTCTAGACTCCCGATTCTTTAGAATCGGGCTGCCATCTAGTTATTAATAATCACGCCTCGGTTAGGCTGCTTTCACACATCAGTTTTTTGCCATCAGTCACAATCCGTCGAATGTTGAAAAAAAACTGTTCCGTCGCAGATTTGAAAAACTGATGCGACTGATCCGTTTTTTCGCCGGATCCGACTAGCTGATCCAGCTAATTGGATCCTAAAAAAATTGGAGCATGCTCAGTGAAATAAATGGAATCCGTCACCGGATTCCGTCATTTCATGGATCCGGCGCCATAGGCTTCAATTCTAGCAAACGACGGATGGATTTTTTCGACAGACATAAAAAACGTTACTATGTCCGTTTTCCCAGCCGCTGGATAAACAATTTTTGATGGATCCGGCGAATGATGGATGAAACGTGAGGTCATCCATTGCAATCCGTTGCTAATACAAGTCTACCTGTATAAGAAAAAAACGGGTCCGGCGGCAACATTCGCCAGATCTGTTTATTTCAAAATTCGCTCAATTGAGACTGATGGCAAAAGACTGATTTGTGAAAGCAGCCTTAAACCTCATGGGCTACGATATTGCACAAAGTTGAAGGAACTCAGGCGACGAAGGAACTCAGGCGACCAAGGATCCCTGCTTCCCAGCGGGTCAACCCCTTCAAAGCTCGATTCGCACTGTCGTCATTGTGGAAAATGTCTGTTGTGCTGCTATAGATGCACTTTATGCCAATGAGAAATATTACACAATGGATCACATTGATCCACTATAATTCCTTTAAAAATGGAACCCAAGATGCCAGAGTAAACAAAGCCTTAAAGATTATGGTTAGAACTCAGCTTTATTATTTGCTACGATGTGACTAACTATGAGGGAATATAAAGAACAGGTGGTTGAGACATAAACCCAGTTATGGTATTTCTCCTGTAGCAGTTTTTAGGTTAGTTGGAAGCATGAGCAGATCAGACGGGCCAAATGTTTCTTATATGTCGTTAGCCTCTGTGACAGGCTCCCGGGATTCAGCAGATGAAACCCGCTGAGTCTGGACTGTTAAATCTTGGGTTTTTTCCAAAGCGCTTGGTTTTCTTTCAATATAAAATCTAGGCAGCGAGAGCAAATCTGTTGGATTTATAGGGAGATTTGTTTCTAAGGCAAGAGACGTGATCTGGTGTTCTAAAGTCGGCTTGTCATATAGTGTATCATTGTATTATGCTGCCCTCTGTTGGAAATTCACAGAATCATGGTTGACAAGTTGCAAGGCCCTAAGAACCTTTCAAAATTTCAAAATTAAGTTTTTGAAAAACTCACAAATTATAAAAGATAAAATGTTAAAAGATAATCACAGAGATGGAGCTCCTTTATATTAAAGGCATCTTAGACACCCAGTTGGGTTAAATAGTTGGTAACTTATAGTTCTTACTAACGGGGGCCTATTTGATAAAGTGGTATTCACACCCAAGACATTTATAGAATAACAATACTGATAAGTGTAAATCCTGGGCACAAGTATGGCCACAACTCCAATGATTTCAGTGGTGAAAAAGGGCTACTGATAGACATTTAAAATCAGTGGACAGGGGTCTCAGGATCTTGGTTTCTCCAATACATCCTTGTCTGAAACTGCTCCCACAACTTTTGACTCTGACCAGGTGGCACTGCTCTTACACTGTGGACAATGATCAGCAATGCGGGCACAGTCCAGCCAAGCATACTGGCATGACTAAACTTATAGTACAGAGCACTCCACCCTACATGCTGTGGCGGTTTTAATTGCAGCAGGATCCTACCTGTCCATAAATTTAGGCTTTAGCCTTAAAGCAGTGTTCACACTAGATAGGTTCCCGGCAAAAGCGGAGATTGTCTTGTCGTTGGCTGCTGGCTATGCATGAATTGGCCAAATTATGAGCTAAGTATCTCCATTTTTTCTTATTATCTATAGCAGTAATGCTATGCATATTTCATATTTACATGCTTTAACACTACAGAGTGTAAGTTTACTTGTTATGTATAGAGATGGATGCTCTTAGTTTGCACCTGTGCACACCAGTTTCCTGATTTGGAAGTGCCAGACAGTCTTATGCTATTTGAACTTGTGGTACTGCCCAGGTAGGGAGACGGTGTTTCTGCAGAGCAGCTAATCAGTAGACGTATTGAGCTTTGGGCAGAGCCACATATTATTTAAACTCCTCGTTTGTAGGGAGTTGAAAGTTATACGGTCACTCGTCTGTTTTTATGTGATGCCCTGTTACCTGGCCAAGCTTATGTGATACGCATGCCTGACCCTGGACTTGTTTAAACCTCATTACCTGACAATTTTGCCTCTAACTCTATTCATCTGGTTTTTACCCCGATTATCTCTTGACCTCATCCCTGACATCTGACTTTGTCCTGTGTCTGCCCTCTCTAGTTTTGACTCTGCTTGTTGACTCTCCTTCCCCAACTTGTGTCATTGGCCAGAAGCCATGGTGTGGAAGTAATCCATTTGACTCTATAGTAAGTCTAGACCACTGTACATGGGTTAAAGGATGAAGACCAGGGTTCTCCTGGAACCTGCTAAGTGGAGTTGCTTGAGCAAAGGCTGTGGAAACCCTATTAAAGGACCACTCCAATCATTCCCACCCCTTTGCTAGCAGTCGTGTGTATGTGTAATGAGCATGGCAACATACTCAAAAGGTTTCACCTACATCATGTGACCACATTTGTGACCTCCTAAATTACAGTGTCTGCTTTGTGAAGCAGAAGTCACTTTTTATTTATTTCAATTTAAGTCCATAAGTCTAAGAACGAGGCTCTCTAGCATCTAAGTCTCACAGAATTAGGCCACATTCACACGTTCAGTGTTTGGTCAGTTTTTTACCTCAGTATCTGTAAGCCAAAACCGGGAGTGGGTGATTAATACAGAAGTGGTGACGTGTTTCTAATATACCGTATTTTTCGGACTATAAGACGCACCGGACCATAAGACGCACCCCAAATTTGGGGTGAAAATTGCAGAAAAAAAGATTTTTTATAAGATGGGGGTCCGTCTTATTGTCCGAATGTACAGTATCTTACCTGAGGGCTGGTGGTGGCAGAGCAGGGTCACAGGAGGCATGGTGTCGGCAGAGGTGGGGTGATGCGGTGTGGAGTGCACCTGAGCAGGGTCCCTTCCTGCTTAGGTGGGCGATGCCACGGCCTGGTGTCCATGGGAGGGTTGCTGCAGTGATTACCGGCAGAGGTGCTGGGCTGAGGAGGTGCTGGGATGAGGAGGTGCTGGGATGAGGAGGCGCAGTGAGAGGTATGGCGTGAGAGGGGTCTCTTTCCCCGGTGAGGTGATGCAGCAGCCCGGTAAGCAGCAGAGCCGGGTGAATCCTGTTATCATCGGTGGGGGCGGCCATCTTCCTGAAGCCATGCGTGCGCAGATGAAGCGCTCTGCTTCCCGGGGCTTCAGGAAAATGGCCACGGGAGGCCGCGCGTGCGCAGATGGAGATCGCGGCGGCCATTTTCCTGAAGCCCCGGGCAGCAGAGCGCTTCATCTGCGCACGCGCGGCTTCAGGAAGATGGCCGCCCCCACCGATAACAACAGGATTCACCCGGCTCTGCTGCTTACCGGGCTGCTGCATCACCTCACTGGGGAAAGGGACCCCGCTTACTGCGCCTCCTCATTCCCGCACCTCTGCCGCCATGGTAAGCCTGCATTGCGACTATTAGACGCACCCCCAATTTTCCCCCCTTTTTTGGGGGGGAAAAAGTGCGTCTTGTAATCCAAAAAAATACGGTACTTTTCCACGGATTGTTCCTCTCCTGGTTTTGTCTTACAAATACTGAGGTGAAATACTGACCGAATACTTAAAGTGTGAACGTGGCCTTAGATTAAAAAAGTGACGACCTCTGCTCCAAATAGAAAAGTGGTGTGACTCAGCAGGACACAAAGGCCATCACGTGACAACAGGAGAGGACTCGAGCACCGCTAAAAATGCCAAACAAGGGCAACTGGTGAGTATATTACTGAGCTCATTATACAAATAAGCATGATTACTAATAAAGGTTGTCATCAAATTAACGATCTGAATAGTAATTTAAGGTTGCGAGTGCAGTGCGAGAAACTTGCTCGAGTCTCTCGCCTCAATATACCGACACTGCCACCGGCACTCGGGGCTGGAGCGTTCAGCTGCATAAAAATACATGTAGCCGCATGCTCCGGTCCTGAGTGCCAGGCATTGAGGCGAGAGACTCAAGAAAGTTTCTCGCACTGCACTCGTAAGTGTGACCCCGGCCTAACAGTAACTGTCATTTACATTTTTTTTCCCATAAATTAATACTACACATAAAAATAAGAACGTTTTGACATATTTCTTATCAGAGAAATCTGCTTCTTTCACCTCCAGGACCGATAATATATTATCAAAATTTTCCATTCACTGGTAAAATGTGTCTTCAGTGAATAGAGACTTTCCCATTACTGAGCTAGGAGATGACAGAGTTCTATGGAGAACTGTAACTGTAATTTCAAGAAAACTTGCAAGAGAATGTCTGTGCCTATCTCTAGCTCCTCCCCCTTTTCTCTCCATAGAATCTTAACAGCACCAACTGTCATCTCTCTCAGTAATGGGAAAATCTGTCGTCACTGAATAGAAATTTTCAGTGTACAGCATACCCTTACTAACAGTATACATTGGTATGCAAGTAAAATAAGAGCACGTTCCCAGTGGCCAATTGCTTTTACTCATTTACTTACAGCGGGGTATGTGTTCCTTTTTGTTCCTGTCTTGAGTTTTGTCTGTTTAGTGACCAGTGTGAACATGCTCCTATCTTGCATGCATGCCAACTTAAATTCCAGTTAATTTTTTTGGTTAAGTTTTAGGTTTCTGCACTTGGTCTGGCCTCCCTTTCTCTGAGCTGGACATTATGGTTACATATAGTAAAAGCCAGAAGTTTACAAACACTATATAAAAAGACACATCTGCATGTTTTTCTCAATATCTGACAATATGAAAGCAGAATAAACCTTTCCCGTTTTAGGTCAATTAGGATTACCATAATTACTAATATTTGCCAAATGCCAGAATAATGAGAGAGAATGTTTTAAGGCATTTTTATTACTTAATGCAAAGTCAAAAGTTTTCATACATTTAATTACTATTTGGTGCCATTGCCCTTAAACTGAGTGGCTTGGGTCAAACATTTGGGATCTCCTTTCACAAGCTTCTCACAATAGTTGGTCGGAATTTGGGCCCATTCCTCCTGTCAAAGCTGGTGTAACTGATCGAGGTTTGTAGGTCGCCTTGCTCGCATCGGCCTTTTCAGCTTTGCCAATACATTTTCAATAGGATTGAGATCAGGGCTTTGTGATGGTTGCTCCAAAAGATTGACTTTGCTACATCCTGAAGCCACTTTGTTACCATTTTGGCAGTATGCTTTAGGTCATTGTCCATTTGGAAGACCCATTTCCGTACAAGCTTTAACTTCCTGGCTGATGTATTGAGAAGTTGCTTCTTTTCTCATGATGCCTTCTATTTTGTGACGTGCACCAGTCCCTTCTGCAGCAATCAACCCCACAACATGATGCTGCCACCACCATGTTTCACCATTGGGATGGTGCTCTTAGGCTTCCAAGCTTCTCCCTTTTTCCTCCAAACGTAACAAAGGGCATTATGCCCAAAAAGTTCAATTTTAGTTTCATCAGTCCACAGGACATGTCTCCAAAAATTAAGGTCTTTGTTTCTGTGTGCATTGGCAAGCATTAACCCCTTCCCGACATGCGCCGTACTAGTACAGCTCTGCGGGAACTGAGTTCCCGCAAACCGTAGTACTAGTACGGCGGCACAATCGCGCAGTCTCACAGTGAGCACCGCGGTGATCGCGTGCAGGCGTCAGCTGTATGTGACAGCTGATACCCCGCAGCAATGCCCACGATTGGCGCTAGCGCTGATCGTGGGCATTTAACCCACATTTAACCCTCAGTAGTGACCGCAACATAGAGGGGCATCGTGCATGGACGGGGGCTCCCTGTGCTCTCCCACCAGAATAACGCGATGCGATCACGTTGTTCCGATGTTCTGGAAGGAGTCCAAAATAGCCACGGGACTCCTTCCAGGTCCTTTTCACTGAGGTGGCTTGCCTTCGCCTGCTCAGAGCAGGCACTGGAAAGCCTCCTGCACTGCCTGTCAGATCGCTATTCTGACACAGTGCTATGCAAAGTGTCAGATCAGCGGTCTGATGAAATATAGTGATGTCCCACCCTGGGACAATGTTAGAAAGTTAAAAAAAAAAATAGAATGTATAAAAAAAAAATCCCCAAATAAAGAAAAAAAAAAAAAAAAAATTTCCAATAAATCCATTTATGTAAATTAAAAAAACAAAACAATAAAAGTACACATATTTGGTATTGCCACGTCCGTAACGACCCACTCTATAAAACTAACCCACTAGTTAACCGCTTCAGTGACCACCGCAAAAAAATAAATAAAAAACGAGGCAAAAAACAGTGCTTTATCATCATATTGCCAAACAAAAAGTGCAATAAAATGTGATCAAAAAGACGGATATAAATAACCATGGTACCGCTGAAAACGTCATCTTGTCCCGCAAAAAAAAACGCCATACAGCATCATCAGCAGAAAAATAAAAAAAGTTATAGCGCTCAGAATAAAGCAATGCAAAAACAATTATTTTTTATATAAAAGTTTTTATTGTGTAAAAGCGCCAAAACATAAAAAAAGATATAAATGAGGTATCGCTGTAATCGTACTAACCCAAAGAATAAAGCTACTTTATAAATTTTACCACACATGGAATGGTATAAACGCCCTCTCTAAAAGAAATTCAGTAATTGCTGGTTTTTGTTCATTCCGCCTCCCAAAGATTGAAATAAAAAGCGATCAAAAAAATGTCATATGCCCGAAAATGGTACCAATAAAAACATCAACTCGTCCCGCAAAAAACAAGACCTCACATGACTCTGTGGGCCAAAACATGGATAAATTATAGCTCTCAAAATGTGGTGATGCAAAAAACTATTTTTTGCAATAAAAAGCGTCTCTTAGCTTGTGACCGCTGTCAAATAAAAACCTGCTATAAAAACCCGCTATAAATTGTAAATCAAAACCCCCTTTATCACCCCCTTAGGGAAAAGTAATAAAATAAAAAAAAAAATGTATTTATTTCCATTTTCCCAATAGGGTTAGGGTTAGGGCTAACGTCAGGGTTAAAGTTGGGGCTAAAGTTAGGGTTAGGGTTGGGGCTAAAGTTAGGGTTGTGGCTAAAGTCAGGGTTTGGATAATGTTTAAGGTTGGGTTTAGGGTTGGGATTAGGGTTAGGGGTGTGGTTAGGGTTATGGTTGGGATTAGGGTTAGGGGTGTGTTTGGGATAGGGGTGTGGTTAGGGCTATGGTTGGGATTAGGCTTAGGGGTGCGTTGGGGTTAGGGTTGGAGTTAGAATTGGGGGGGTTTCCACTGTTTAGACACATCAGGGGCTCTCCAAATGCGACATGACATCCGATCTCAATTCCAGCAAATTCTGCGTTGAAAAAGTAAAACAGTGCTCCTTCTCTTCTGAGCTCTCCCGTGCGCCCAAACAGGGGTTTACCCCAACATATGGGATATCAGCGTACTCAGGGCAAATTGGACAACTTTTGGGGTCCAATTTCTCCTGTTACCCTTGAGAAAATAAAAATTTGGGGGCTAAGATATCATTTTCGTGGAAAAAAATTATTTTTTAATTTCACGGCTCTGCGTTATAAACTTTAGCGAACCACTTGGGGGCTCAAAGTTCTGACAACACATCTAGATAAGTTCCTTGGAGGGGTCTAGTTTCCAATATGGGGTCACTTCTACCTAAGCAGTAGAAACTCCCACATCAGGGGCTCTGCAAATGCAACTAGACGCCCGCAGACCATTCCATCAAAGTCTGCATTCCAAAACAGCACTCCTTCCCTTCTGAGCTCTGCCATGTGTCCAAACGGTGGTTCCCCCCCACATGTGGGATATCAGCGTACTCAGGACAAATTGGACAACAACTTTTGGGGTCCAATTTCTCCTGTTACCCTTGGGAAAATAAAAAATTGCGGGCTAAAAGATCATTTTGTGATTTTTTATATTTTCACGGCTCTACATTCTAAATTTTAGTGAAACAATTGGGGGTTCAAAGTGCTCACCACACATCTAGATTAGTTCCTTAGGGGGTCAACATTTCAAAATGCTGTCACTTGTTGGGGGTTTCCACTGTTTAGGCACATCAGGGACTCTCCAAACGCGACATGGTGTCCGATCTCAATTCCATCCAATTTTGCATTAAGTCAAACGGCGCTCCTCCCCTTCCGAGCTCTGCCATGCGCCCAAACAGTGCTTTACCCCCACATATGGGATATCAGCGTACTCCGGACAAATTGCACAACAATTTTTGGGGTCCAATTTGTCCTGTTACCCTTAGGAATATAAATTTGGGGCAAAAAGACAATTTTTTGTGAAAAAAGTATGATTTTTTTTTTTTACGGCTCTACATTATAAACTTCTGTGAAGCACTTGGAGATTCAAAGTGCTCACCACACATCTAGATTAGTTTCTTAGGGGGTCTACTTTCAAAAATGTCATTTGTGGGGGGTTTCCACGGTTTTGCATTGAAAATTCAAATGGTGCTCTTTCTCTTCTGAGCTCTGCCATGCGCCCAAACAGTGATATACCCCCACATATGGGGTATCAGCGTACTCAGAACAAATTGTACAACGACTTGTGGTCCAATTTCTCCTTTTACCCTTGGTAAAATAAAACAAGTTGGATCTGAAGTAAAAATTTTGTGAAAAAAAGTTAAATGTTCAATTTTTATTTAAACATTCCAAAAATTCCTGTGAAGAACCTGAAGGGTTAATAACCTTTTTGAATGTGGTTTTGACTACCTTGAGGGGTACAGTTTTTAGAATGAAGTCACAGAGAAAGAAGCAGAGATGTTTACATGCTGAAGCCTCCAACCAAATGCACTGGCAGGGTGCAGTGGACCTGATTAATGATGGCAAACACACAGGTGCAAAAAATACCGATGAAACAACCACTTTCAATCCAGTGTCGGCTGTTTGGCATTAGTGCACAAAAAGATAAAAGATAATAGTCTGTATGTGGCATTATTCACACAGACAATGCAGAGCATCTGGTTTACAGCCTATTACTAACGCACATACAGGTGGGCCGCCCAGTGCTGCAAAATGCATACTGTATGAACAGAGGCCAACAGTTTACAGAGCCATCTTGGTTCGACTGCACCCTGCAAGATAAAGTGCAAAAAACCCACATATCAATGTATGTAAGGTATTAGTTTATATTGGGGCCTCAATACGTAAGCTGACAACCCACGTCAAGGGTCCTTACATTTTGCCAGTCCTAACGCTAAACATGGAATAAAAACTCACCGACACAAAAAGACAATTTTTTTACACACTAGATTGAAAGTGGTTGTTTCATCGGTATTTTTGCACCTGTGTGTTTGCCATAATTAATCGGGTCCGCTGCACCCTGCCAGTGCATTTGGTTGGAGGCTTCAGCAGGTAAAGATCTCTGCTTCTTTCTCTGTGACTTCATTCTAAAAACTGCACCCCTCAAGGTAGTCAAAGCCACATTCAAAAAGTTTATTAACCCTTCAGGTTCTTCATCGGAATTTTTGGAATGTTTAAAAAAAAAATTGAACATTTAACTTTTTTTCACAAAATTTTTACTTCAGATCCAACTTGTTTAATTTTACCAAGGGTAAAAGGAGAAATTGGACCACAAAAGTCGTTGTACAATTTGTCCTGAGTACGCTGATACCCCATATGTGGGAATGAGAGGAGTGAGAGGGAAAATCAGAGGCGTGATGGGAAAATAAGAGAAGTGAGGTGCTATAACTAACCACAGATATTTACTATGCCCAGGCGACGCCGGGCTCTTCAGCTAATGTGCAGCTCAGATTAGAGACCCGGTCAATGTCAGCAGACACATCTCTACAACAACTGTTAAGAGGAGACTTTGTGCAGCAGGCCTTCATGGTAAAATAGCTGCTAGGAAACCACTGCTAATGACAGACAACAAGCAGAAGAGACTTGTTTCGGCTAAAGAACACAAGGAATGGACATTAGAACAGTGGAAATCTGGTCTGATGAGTCCAAATTTGAGATCTATGGTTCCAACCACCATGTCTTTGTGCGACGCAGAAAAGGTGAACGGATGGACTCTACATGCCTGGTTCCCACCGTGAAGCATGAAGGAGGAGGTGTGATGGTGTGAGGGTGCTTTGCTGGTGACACTGTTGGGGATTTATTCAAAATTGAAGGCATACTGAACCAGCATGGCTACCACAGCATCTTGCAGCGGCATGCTATTCCATCTGATTTGCGTTTAGTTGGACCATCATTTATTTTTCAACAGGACAATGACCTTAAACACACCTCCAGGCTGTGTAAGAGCTATTTTACCAAGAAGGAGAGTGATGGGGTGCTACGCCAGATGACCTGGCCTCCACAGTCACCAGACCTGAACCCAATCGAGATGGTTTGGGGTGAGCTGGACCGCAGAGTGAAGGCAAAAGGGCCAATAAGTGCTAAGCATCTCTGGGAACTCCTTCAAGATTGTTGGAAGACCATTTCCGGTGACTACTTTAAATCATGTATACTGGGCTAAAAATATTTTCTCTTTGTTTTCTGCACATTCAAACTTAATGTAGTTTGTGTCCATTAATCATCTGATAGGAGATCAGAAAAAGAAAGATATAAAGATCAGACCAGCTGTCTCCAATAGAAAAGCAGGTTTCCCATAGGAGGCAATTTACAATTGGAGGAGGCTGATGGACGGGTCCAGTCACCTATCCATATAATGGCTGCGGTGAAGGAGTATAAGTGCTGATCAGTTCTGAGGAAAGCTGCACTAACAAAAAAAAGTGGCAAAACCCTTCATCTGAAATTTAGAGATGAACGTATCGATTTGTGGGATTCCGGTCATGTGTCCAGGTCAGTGGTACCTGGCGTCTGGATAGGAGACCCGAATATCCCTTACCTTCCAGCATCTCCAGAGCGGCTTTTGATTAGCAAAAACTTGCATGATATCATGTGTGCATCACCTCAGATGATGTATCATCCCTAACAAATCAAATGCCACGTTCGGGGTGCCACAATGCAAAAGATCAAGGAGCCTTTTGCCAGGTACCACTGACCTGGAGGCTGGATTGGAGTCCCAGGAATCAAGCCGCTGATCTCTACTGAGAATCCATCGCTGAGCTCATTCTGACCGTCTACAGGAGAGTTTGTAACTCTTATCTTTCTTTTTCTGATCTCCAGGCTGATTTATGACTACAGACTACATTACAGTTGATTTTTGCTGAGAAACAAAAGAGCCTGTAAAAACCAAAACTGTGCAAAATTTGTAATGGTATCCAATTCCAATAAGTTATTTTATGGTCAGCTGATATCAGAAGTCAATGCTCTCCAACAGCTAGATCTCCAAGGGGAGAATCAAAGCTTCTGAAACTTTTTATGAGGGTAAGTCTATTGATAAGGGAAATCATTGACCAGTTGTAGAAATTTTGCCCGTGAATTCTGCAAACATCTATGAAACGGAACAATAAGCACTAACATATGTTACAAAGGAACACGAGACCGTAACAACCAAGACAGCTTAGACTAATTACTGCTATTCAGTGTCATTAATCAATATATCTCCCACTTGTATAGATTACATAGGCTTTGGTGCATGAGATCCACTCACATTCATTCACATCAGAAGCTCTGACTGTTACTAACACTCCACAGTTAAGGTATTACATTGATAACAATGCCGTTCCCTTGAGGCCAGCATAACAGATTCTAAAAGGTTGGAGTTAATTGGAACCTCATTTCATTTTCCACACCGAAACTGAAATAATAAAATTTTCATGTTACAAAACACTTTCCTAAATGAGATAATAGATGATGTTCGTCTACAATAATTTGGTGTGCTCTATTGATAACCGAGAAATATTCTGCAAAAAAAATACAAAATAAATAAATAAAAAGATGTCGGGGCCTTAACGAAGTTATTTATGGCTCACAACAGCAATGCAATTAAAATAAAATACATTTCCGGCACAGGCGAGAGTCTCCCTGTCTAATTGTCTTACAAATACCACAAGCGAGGATGGCCTTATCAGATCTAAAAGCAATTTTGCTTGCTAGAACGAATATTAGAGTGCAGAGTTTATTCTGATTGATCCACTGTGGGTAATCTGTCTGTGCTCCCAGCTCCAGTAATAGAGATAAATTATATCATCCCCATGCACTTATTGCTCGGTGCTTCATTATCCTGCCGTTGTGTGTGACTGGTGAAGGGCAGTGCTGAGAAGAAGCTTCAGTTGTAGCTATTGTGGATTCTACAGTACTTCTAATTCCAGTACAATGCTGTCGACCCCTTCTCTTATTCTACTCACACACAACTGCTATTCATTCTGCGAAATTCTTCCAAGTATTAGCACCGATACCGCAATGAACACAAAACTGTACGGAACTACTGCTTCAGCCCCATCGAAATAACTAATGAGGTAGGCCTTTATGACTATCACTCTGAACATGCACATTTGGAGCTTCTGTCTATGAAACAAGACACGTGGCCACTCTTGCTCTTCCAGACTCAAGACGTCCATAAACATTCGGTAGTTGTCGATCGACAACAATTTCTCTTGACCACCTTATAAACATGACTAAGAGAAATGAGCGAAGGATAGAGTTCGGGTCGAATTTCCTGAAATTTGCAGTTTCACGCAATTCCAAATATTTTGAGATTCAATCAGTTCACACAAAAAAAATATTTAAATACATAAACTTGCCAGGTATCATTTCCCACATGTCATTCTGCATGGTCACCCGGGCCTCCCAATAATGACCTGCAGCTATGACATCTAGTAGATTATTGTACCTTGTACAGTGGTGGTCAGTACCTGGGACATCGCACATTGGTGGTTCCCAGAGGAGTGCAGTTTGTACAACAGAGTCTTTTTCCTATCTCCAGAGTCATTAGGTCCTTGCGCTCTCGCGTCTGTGGAGTATAAAGGTACCGTCACACTAGACGATATCGCTAGCGATCCGTGACGTTGCAGCGTCCTGGCTAGCAATATCGTCCAGTGTGACAGGCAGCAGCGATCTGGATCCTGCTGTGATATCGCTGGTCGGGGCAGAAAGTCCAGAACTTTGTTTCGTCGCTGGCTCTCCCGCTGACATCGCTGAATCGGCGTGTGACGCCGATTCAGCGATGTCTTCACTGGTAACCAGGGTAAACATCGGGTTACTAAGCGCAGGGCCGCGCTTAGTAACCCGATTTTTACCCTGGTTACCATCGTTAAAGTAAAAAAAAACAATCACTACATACTTACTTACCGCTGTCTGTCCTCGGCGCTCTGCTTCTCTGCTCTGGCTGTGAGCGCCGGGCAGCCGGAAAGCACAGCGGTGACGTCACCGCTCTGCTTTCCGGCCGCTGTGCTCACAGCCAGAGCAGAGAAGCAGAGCGCCGGGGACAGACACGGAAGGTTAAGTATGTAGTGGTTGTTTTTTTTACTTTAACGATGGTAACCAGGGTAAACATCGGGTTACTAAGCGCGGCCCTGCGCTTAGTAACCCGATGTTTACCCTGGTTACCCGAGGACTTCAGGATCGTTGGTCGCTGGAGAGATGTCTGTGTGACAGTTCTCCAGCGACCAAACAGCGACGCTGCAGCGATCCGGATCGTTGTCGGTATCGCTGCAGCGTCGCTTAGTGTGACGGTACCTTTAGCTCTTATGGTCGGCGGGGTCCTCCTTCTCTGTCCTGTAGAGTGTAAGTATTTATGGTCAGAGGGGCCCTCTAGCTTTCTCTCCTGTAAACTGTAAGCTTCTATAGTCAGCAGGGTCCTCTTCCTTTCTCATAAGAAATTATCAGTGGTGTCTTCTCTTCTGCAGAATGTAAACTCTTTTGGTCTGCAATGTCCTCTCTACCCTGGAGAGTGTAAGCTCTTATGGTCACCGGGATCCTCTCTCTCTCTGTCCTGGAGAGTGTAAGCTCTTATGGTCAGTGGGGTCCTCTCGCTCTTCTGTAGAGTACAAGCTTTACTGGTCTTCAAGGTCCTGCCTCTCTATCCTGGAGAGTGTAAGCTCTTATGCTCAGTGGGGTCCTCTTTCTCATATGTAGAGTGTAAGCTCTTATGGTCAGCAGGGTCCTCTTCTTTACATGTATTTTCTGAGCAATTACAAGCATTGCAGTATTGAGATTTTCGGCAAATGAAATTATTTGTGAAAATTAGGCAAATTAGAATTTAAAAAAAAACAGCTCATCTCTGCACATGAACACTCAGATCAGATGAATGTTCATGTGTTCTCTGTGGGAAGAAGGGAGTAAGCTTCTGCCAAGCTTATCAGCAGTTTACTTGCCTGAATAACAAAAGGATGGGTATATATTACCATCTGTAATAACTGTCGGGAGAGTTGGAAATCCCACACGCACACACACACAAGATTACAGCCTACCTTAATGAGTATGGAGGCCTTCAGACTGTCCGTGCGTTACAATGACAGCCATTGATTTGAAGAGCTACAATAATACTTCATTAGTGGCAGATTGGCAGGGATTCAGGAGACGGAACAATAGAAATCACCTGAACACTATGCAGCGATATGGAAATGGTTGACTTTGGTTAGATAAACCTTTACATTTACATACTCAGACTAGCTACGGTTACAAACAGATCTAACAGTCCATGTGATGTTATCCTTTTCCAATAAATGAGGGAATAGAAAAAAGAACTTTCAATTGAATGGGATTAAAAAACAAACAAAAAAAACATTCACCAAATACTCACTCACCTTGTGAATTAAATTTTGGAACAGACCTTATGTATCTTTACTAAAATATTGTGGTCAATGTTTTCATTAATGCTTCATGGACTTTTTAATGCTCACATTAATAAAGGGATATTTTACCAATCCAAATGAGCATCTACCAAACATTAATGAATCCCACCCATTATATTACTTCACTATTTAAAGAAGATCCATATATTTAACTGCAAGCTTTGAAAAAGGGTTTATCGAGCCGAAATGCATAAGTTAACAGAGAACATTTTTAAACTATGCACATACTTTGTATTTTCGTGATTTTTAATTCCACGCAATTAAAAGGGGGTGCTCTCAGGTTTAAAAGTTGAGCCCTAACCACAGGAATACTTTCCGATCACTGGTGGTCTGACTTAAGTGCCCCCCCCGCCCCTACCACTGATCCAGAGAACTGGGGCCAAATGGAGTGGAGGTCAATCATGGGCACTTTCACTCCTTTCATTCCTATTAGTATGAATGGAGAAGCAATGGACAAGATTGACCTCTGCTCCATTATGCCGGGACTCTTCAAGTCCCAGTTGTTGAGATCAGTTGGGGCCATGACAGGCAGACCCCCAGCAATCAGAAAGTTATTTCCTACACAAATAAATTTCAAACTTGAGAATACCTCTTAACCCCTTAGTGACGGAGCCAATTTGCAGCTTAATGACCAGGCCGATTTTTACAATTCTGACCATTGTCAATTTATGAGGTTATAACTCTGGAATGATTCAACGGATCCCGCTGATTCTGAGAATGTTTTTTTCATGACATATTGAACTTCATGATAGTTGTAAAATTTATTCAATATTACTTGCGTTTATTTATGAAAAAAATAGAAACATGAGCATTTTTTAAATTTTGCAATTTCCAAACTTTGAATTTTTATGCCCTTAAATCAGAGATATGTCACAAAAAATATTTAATAAATAACATTTCCCACATGTCTACTTTACATCAGCACAATTTTGGAAACAATTTTTTTTTTTTGTTGGGAAGTTATAAGAGTTAAAATTTCACCAGTGATTTCTCGTTTTTACAACACAATTCACAAACCCATTTTTTTAGGGACCATCTCACATTTAAAGTCACTTTGAGGTGTGTACATGACAGAAAATACCCAAAAGTAACAACATTCTAAAAACTGCACCCCTCAAGGCACTCAAAACCACATTCAAGAAGTTTATTAACCCTATACGTGCTTCACAGGAATTGAAGCAATGTGGAAGGAAAAAAATAACATTTAACTTTTTTTTTTACAAACCTTTTACTTCAAAACCATTTTTTTTCTCACAAGTGCAAAAAGAGAATATAAACAATTAACATTTGCTGTGCAATTTCTCCTGAATATGCCGATACCCCATACGTGGGGGTAAACCCCTGTTTGGGCGCACGGCAGGGCTCGGAAGGGAAGGAGCACCGTTTGACTTTTTCAATGTAGAATTGGCTGGAATTGAGATCGGACGCCATGGTGCGTTTGCAGAGCCCCTGATGTGCCTAAACAGTGGAAACCCCCCACAAGTGACACCATTTTGGAAACTAGACCCCTTAAGGAACTTATCTAGATGTGTGGTGAGCACTTTGAACCCCCATGTGCTTCACAGAAGTTTATAACGCAGAGCCGTGAAAATAAAAAATCTTTTTTTCCTCAAAAATGATTTTTTACCCGCAATTTTTTATTTTCACAAGGGTCACAGGAGAAATTGGACCCCAAATGTTGTTGTCTAGTTTGCCCCGAGTATGCCGATACACCATATGTGAGGGGACCACTGTTTGGGCACATGGCAAAGCTCGGAAGGGAAGGAGCGCAGTTTTGGAATGCAGACTTTGACAGAATGGTCTGCGGGGGTCATGTTGCATTTGCAGAGCCCCTGATGTGCCTAAACAGTATAAACCCCCCCACAAGTGACCCATTTTGGAAACTAGACTCCCCCAAGGAACTTATCCAGATATGTGGTGAGCACTAAGAACCCCCAAGTGCTTCACAGAAGTTTATAACGTAGAGCTGTGAAAATAAAAAAATCATTTTTTTCCACAAAAATGATATTTTCACCCCCAAATTTTTACTTTCACAAGGGTAGGAGAAGAAATTGGACCACCAAAGTTGTTGTGCAATTTGCCCTGAGTACTCTGACACCCCTGTTGTGAATTCTGTGGCAGAGTTCACTCCTGTGGTCACAAGTGGTACTTCGGCTGATTCTCTCTGGGAGCTTCCGTTTGTGGAGGAAAGTGGTACTGCGGCTTCTGAGTTTCCTCCCTCAGGTGATCTGGTGAGGTTGTTAGGTGCTTCTCTACTTAACTCCACCTAATGCTTTGATCCATGCTTCCTGTCAATGTTCCAGTGTTGGACTTGTTTCTCCCTGGATCATTCCTGTGGCCTGCTGCTCTGCATAGCTAAGTTCCTCTTTGCTATTTGTTTGCTATTTTTTCTGTCCAGCTTGTCTATTTGTTTGCTGGAAGCTCTGGGACGCAAAGGGTGTACCTCCGTGCCGTTAGTTCGGTACGGAGGGTCTTTTTGCCCCTTTTGCGTGGTTTTCTTTAGGGTTTTGTGTGGACCGCAAAGTTATCTTTCCTATCTTCGCTCTGTTAAGAAAGTCGGGCCTCACTTTGCTGAATCTATTTCATCTCTACGTTTGTCTTTTCATCTTAACTCACAGTCATTATATGTGGGGGGCTGCCTTTTCCTTTGGGGTATTTCTCTGAGGCAAGGTAGGCTTATTTTTCTATCTTCAGGCTAGTTAGTTTCTCAGGCTGTGTCGAGTTGCATAGGCAGAGTTAGGCGCAATCCACGGCTGCCTCTAGTGTTGTTTGGAGAGGATTAGGGATTGCGGTCTGCAGAGTTCCCACGTCTCAGAGCTCGTTCTATTATTTTGGGTTATTGTCAGATCACTGTATGTGCTCTGATCGCTATGTCCATTGTGATACTGAATTGCCTATCATAACAGTACAGGAAGCCGAAAGTGCTAATGATTCTCAATAGAGGGAAAAAAGAAGTTCTGAGACCATTTTTTTTCCTTTGCACTGTGTTTTGTCTTTTTTTTCCCCTAGACATTTGGGTGGTTCAGGACACAGGTGTAGCAATGGACATTAAAGATCTGTCTTCATGTGTGGATCAGCTCACGGCAAGAGTTCAAAATATTCAAGATTTTGTGGTTCAGAATTCTTTGTTAGAACCGAGAATTCCTATTCCAGATTTGTTTTTTGGAGATAGAACTAAATTTCTGAGTTTCAAAAATAATTGTAAACTGTTTCTGGCTTTGAAACCTCGCTCCTCTGGTGACCCAGTTCAACAGGTTAGGATCGTCATTTCTTTTTTGCGTGGTGACCCTCAGGACTGGGCATTTTCTCTTGCGTCAGGAGATCCTGCATTGAGTGATGTCGATGCGTTTTTCCTGGCGCTTGGATTGCTGTACGATGAGCCTAATTCAGTAGATCAGGCAGAAAAAAATTTGCTGGCTCTTTGTCAGTCTCAGGATGAGATAGAGGTATATTGCCAGAAATTTAGAAAATGGTCCGTGCTCACTCAATGGAATGAATCTGCGCTTGCAGCTATATTCAGAAAGGGTCTCTCTGAAGCCCTTAAGGATGTCATGGTGGGATTTCCTATGCCCGCTGGTTTGAATGAGTCTATGACTTTGGCCATTCACATCGGTCGACGCTTGCGTGAGCGTAAATCTGTGCACCATTTGGCGGTATTACCTGAGATTAAACCTGAGCCTATGCAGGGCGATAGGACTATGACCAGAGTTGAATGGCAAGAACACAGACGTCTGAATGGGCTGTGTTTCTACTGTGGCGATTCCACTCATGCTATCTCTGATTGTCCTAAGCGCACTAAGCGGTTCGCTAGGTCTGCCACCATTGGTACAGTACAGTCAAAATTTCTTCTGTCTGTTACCTTGATCTGCTCTTTGTCATCGTATTCTGTCATGGCGTTTGTGGATTCAGGCGCTGCCCTGAATTTGATGGACTTGGAATATGCTAAGCGTTGTGGGTTTTTCTTGGAGCCCTTGCAGTGTCCTATTCCATTGAGAGGAATTGATGCTACGCCTTTGGCCAAGAATAAGCCTCAATACTGGACCCAGCTGACCATGTGCATGGCTCCTGCACATCAGGAGGTTATTCGCTTTCTGGTGTTGCATAATCTGCATGATGTGGTCGTGTTGGGGTTGCCATGGCTACAAGCCCATAATCCAGTATTGAATTGGAATTCCATGTCGGTGTCCAGCTGGGGTTGTCAGGGGATACATGGTGATGTTCGATTTCTGTCAATTTCGTCATCCACCCCTTCTGAGGTTCCAGAGTTCTTGTCTGATTATCGGGATGTATTTGATGAGCCCAAGTCCGATGCCCTACCTCCGCATAGGGATTGTGATTGTGCTATCAATTTGATTCCTGGTAGTAAATTCCCTAAAGGTCGACTGTTTAATTTATCCGTGCCTGAGCACACCGCTATGCGCAGTTATGTGAAGGAATCCCTGGAGAAGGGGCATATTCGCCCGTCATCGTCGCCATTAGGAGCAGGGTTCTTTTTTGTAGCCAAGAAGGATGGTTCGCTGAGACCTTGTATAGATTACCGCCTTCTTAATTAGATCACTGTTAAATTTCAGTACCCCTTGCCATTGTTATCTGATTTGTTTGCTCGGATTAGGGGGGCTAGTTGGTTTACTAAGATAGATCTCCGTGGTGCGTATAATCTGGTGAGAATCAGGCGAGGCGATGAATGGAAAACTGCATTTAATACGCCCGAGGGTCATTTTGAGTATCTAGTGATGCCGTTCGGACTTGCCAATGCTCCATCAGTGTTTCAGTCCTTTATGCATGACTGTTATGGCCGGCAATCAGGCAACACAGCGTGCAGTAATCAGCGCACATACAGAGATCTGGCAATAACCAAAAACAATAGGACGAGCTCTGAGACGTGGAATCTCTGTAGACTGCAGTACCTGATCTATCCTCACACAACTATAAGCAGCAGTGGATTGCGCCTATCACTACCTATGCAACTCGGCACTGCCTGAGGAGCTGACTAGCCTGAAAATAGAAATACAAGCCTGACTTACCTCAGAGAAATACCCCAAAGGAATAGGCAGCCCCCCACATATAATGACTGTTAGCAAGATGAAAAGACAAACGTAGAAATGAAATAGATTCAGCAAAGTGAGGCCCGATATTCTAGACAGAGCGAGGATAGCAAAGAGAACTATGCAGTCTACAAAAAACCCTAAAACGAAAACCACGCAAAGGGGCAAAAAGACCCACCGTGCCGAACTAACAGCACGGCGGTGCACCCCTTTGCTTCTCAGAGCTTCCAGCAAAAGTTAATAGCAAGCTGGACAGAAAAAACAGAAAACAAACTAGAAGCACTTATCTAGCAGAGCAGCAGGCCCAAGGAAAGATGCAGTAGCTCAGATCCAACACTGGAACATTGACAAGGAGCAAGGAAGACAGACTCAGCTGGAGCTAAATAGCAAGGCAGCCAACGAGCTCACCAAAACACCTGAGGGAGGAAGCCCAGAGACTGCAATACCACTTGTGACCACAGAAGTGAACTCAGCCACAGAATTCACAACAGTACCCCCCCCTTGAGGAGGGGTCACCGAACCCTCACCAGAACCCCCAGGCCGACCAGGATGAGCCACATGAAAGGCACGAACAAGATCTGGGGCATGGACATCAGAGGCAAAAACCCAGGAATTATCTTCCTGAGCATAACCCTTCCATTTGACCAGATACTGGAGTTTCCGTCTAGAGACACGAGAATCCAAAATCTTCTCCACAATATACTCCAATTCCCCCTCCACCAAAACAGGGGCAGGAGGCTCCACAGATGGAACCATAGGTGCCACGTATCTCCTCAACAACGACCTATGGAATACATTATGTATGGAAAAGGAGTCTGGGAGGGTCAGACGAAAAGACACCGGATTGAGAATCTCAGAAATCCTATACGGACCAATAAAACGAGGTTTAAATTTAGGAGAGGAAACCTTCATAGGAATATGACGAGAAGATAACCAAACCAGATCCCCAACACGAAGTCGGGGTCCCACACGGCGTCTGCGATTAGCGAAAAGCTGAGCCTTCTCCTGGGACAAGGTCAAATTGTCCACTACCTGAGTCCAGATCTGCTGCAACCTGTCCACCACAGAATCCACACCAGGACAGTCCGAAGACTCAACCTGTCCTGAAGAGAAACGAGGATGGAACCCAGAATTGCAGAAAAATGGAGAGACCAAGGTAGCCGAGCTGGCCCGATTATTAAGGGCGAACTCAGCCAACGGCAAAAATGACACCCAATCATCCTGGTCAGCGGAAACAAAACATCTCAGATATGTTTCCAAGGTCTGATTGGTTCGTTCGGTCTGGCCATTAGTCTGAGGATGGAAGGCCGAGGAGAAAGATAGGTCAATGCCCATCCTACCACAAAAGGCTCGCCAGAACCTCGAGACAAACTGGGAACCTCTGTCAGAAACAATATTCTCAGGAATGCCATGTAAACGAACCACATGCTGGAAGAACAAAGGCACCAAATCAGAGGAGGAAGGCAATTTAACCAAGGGCACCAGATGGACCATTTTAGAAAAGCGATCACAGACCACCCAAATGACCGACATTTTTTGAGAAACGGGAAGGTCAGAAATGAAATCCATCGAAATATGTGTCCAAGGCCTCTTCGGGACCGGCAAGGGCAAAAGCAACCCACTGGCACGTGAACAGCAGGGCTTAGCCCTAGCACAAATTCCACAGGACTGCACAAAAGCACGCACATCCCGTGACAGAGATGGCCACCAGAAGGATCTAGCAACCAACTCCCTGGTACCAAAGATTCCTGGATGACCGGCCAGCACCGAACAATGAAGTTCAGAGATAACTTTACTAGTCCACCTATCAGGGACGAACAGTTTCTCGGCCGGACAACGATCAGGTTTATTAGCCTGAAATTTCTGCAACACTCTCCGCAAATCAGGGGAGATGGCAGACACAATGACTCCTTCCTTGAGGATACTCGCCGGCTCAGATAACCCCGGAGAGTCGGGCACAAAACTCCTAGACAGAGCATCCGCCTTCACATTTTTAGAGCCCGGAAGGTATGAAATCACAAAATCAAAACGAGCAAAAAATAACGACCAACGGGCCTGTCTAGGATTCAAGCGCTTGGCAGACTCAAGATAAGTAAGGTTCTTATGATCAGTCAATACCACCACGCGATGCTTAGCACCCTCAAGCCAATGACGCCACTCCTCGAATGCCCACTTCATGGCCAGCAACTCTCGGTTGCCCACATCATAATTACGCTCAGCAGCAGAAAATTTCCTGGAAAAGAAAGCACATGGTTTGAACACTGAGCAACCAGAACCTCTCTGTGACAAAACCGCCCCTGCACCAATCTCAGAAGCATCAACCTCGACCTGGAACGGAAGAGAAACATCAGGTTGACACAACACAGGGGCACAGCAAAAACGACGCTTCAACTCCTGAAAAGCTTCCACGGCAGCAGAAGACCAATTAACCAAATCAGCACCCTTCTTGGTCAAATCGGTCAATGGTCTGGCAATGCTAGAAAAATTACAGATGAAGCGACGATAAAAATTAGCAAAGCCCAGGAATTTCTGCAGACTTTTTAGAGATGTCGGCTGAGTCCAATCCTGGATGGCCTGAACCTTAACCGGATCCATCTCGATAGTAGAAGGGGAAAAGATGAACCCCAAAAATGAAACTTTCTGCACACCGAAGAGACACTTTGATCCCTTCACGAACAAGGAATTAGCACGCAGTACCTGGAAAACCATTCTGACTTGCTTCACATGAGACTCCCAATCATCTGAGAAGATCAAAATGTCATCCAAGTAAACAATCAAGAATTTATCCAGATACTCACGGAAAATGTCATGCATAAAAGACTGAAAAACAGATGGAGCATTGGCAAGTCCGAACGGCATCACCAGATACTCAAAATGACCCTCGGGCGTATTAAATGCCGTTTTCCATTCATCTCCCTGCCTGATTCTCACCAGATTATACGCACCACGAAGATCAATCTTAGTAAACCAACTAGCCCCCTTAATCCGAGCAAACAAGTCAGAAATCAATGGCAAGGGATACTGAAACTTAACAGTGATCTTATTAAGAAGGCGGTAATCAATACACGGTCTTAGCGAACCATCCTTCTTGGCTACAAAAAAGAACCCTGCTCCCAATGGTGACGACGATGGGCGAATATGTCCCTTCTCCAGGGACTCCTTCACATAACTGCGCATAGCGGTGTGTTCAGGTACGGACAAATTAAATAAACGACCCTTAGGGAATTTACTACCAGGAATCAAATCGATAGCACAATCACAATTCCTATGCGGAGGTAGGGCATCAGACTTGGACTCTTCAAATACATCCTGAAAGTCCGACAAGAACTCTGGGATGTCAGAAGGAATGGATGACGAAATAGACAAAAATGGAACATCACCATGTACTCCCTGACAACCCCAGCTGGTTACCGACATAGAGTTCCAATCCAATACTGGATTATGGTTTTGTAGCCATGGCAACCCCAACACGACCACATCATGCAAATTATGCAGTACCAGAAAGCGAATAACTTCCTGATGTGCAGGAGCCATGCACATGGTCAGCTGGGCCCAGTACTGAGGCTTATTCTTGGCCAAAGGTGTAGCATCAATTCCTCTCAACGGAATAGGACACCGCAAAGGCTCCAAGAAAAATCCACAACGTTTAGCATAATCCAAATCCATCAGATTCAGGGCAGCGCCTGAATCCACAAACGCCATGACAGAATACGATGACAAAGAGCACATTAAGGTAATGGACAAAAGGAATTTGGACTGTACAGTACCAATAACGGCAGAGCTATCGAACCGCCTAGTGCGTTTAGGACAATTAGAAATAGCATGAGTAGAATCACCACAATAGAAACACAGTCTGTTCAGACGTCTGTGTTCTTGCCGTTCTACTTTAGTCATAGTCCTGTCGCACTGCATAGGCTCAGGTTTACTCTCAGACAATACCGCCAGATGGTGCACAGATTTACGCTCACGCAAGCGACGACCGATCTGAATGGCCAAGGACATAGACTCATTCAAACCAGCAGGCATAGGAAATCCCACCATTACATCCTTAAGAGCTTCAGAGAGACCCTTTCTGAACAAAGCCGCTAGTGCAGATTCATTCCACAGAGTGAGTACTGACCACTTCCTAAATTTCTGACAATATACTTCTACATCATCCTGACCCTGGCATAAAGCCAGCAGATTTTTCTCAGCCTGATCCACTGAATTAGGCTCATCGTAAAGCAATCCCAGCGCCTGGAAAAATGCATCAACATTACTCAATGCAGAATCTCCTGGTGCAAGAGAAAACGCCCAGTCCTGTGGGTCGCCGCGCAAAAAAGAAATAATAATCAAAACCTGTTGAATAGGATTACCAGAAGAATGAGGTTTCAAGGCCAAAAATAGCTTACAATTATTTCTGAAGCTCAGGAACTTAGTTCTGTCACCAAAAAACAAATCAGGAATCGGAATTCTTGGTTCTAGCATCGATTTCTGATCAATAGTATCTTGAATCTTTTGTACATTTACAACGAGATTATCCATTGAGGAGCACAGAGCCTGAATATCCATGTCCACAGCTGTGTCCTGAAGCACTCTAATGTCTAGGGGAAAAAAAAGACTGAAGACAGAGCTAAGAAAAAAAAATGATGTCAGGATTTCTTTTTTCCCTCTATTGGGAATCATTGGTGAGGCTCCTTGTACTGTTATGGCCGGCAATCAGGCAACACAGCGTGCAGTAATCAGCGCACATACAGAGATCTGGCAATAACCAAAAACAATAGGACGAGCTCTGAGACGTGGAATCTCTGTAGACTGCAGTACCTGATCTATCCTCACACAACTATAAGCAGCAGTGGATTGCGCCTATCACTACCTATGCAACTCGGCACTGCCTGAGGAGCTGACTAGCCTGAAGATAGAAATACAAGCCTGACTTACCTCAGAGAAATACCCCAAAGGAATAGGCAGCCCCCCACATATAATGACTGTTAGCAAGATGAAAAGACAAACGTAGAAATGAAATAGATTCAGCAAAGTGAGGCCCGATATTCTAGACAGAGCGAGGATAGCAAAGAGAACTATGCAGTCTACAAAAAACCCTAAAACGAAAACCACGCAAAGGGGCAAAAAGACCCACCGTGCCGAACTAACAGCACGGCGGTGCACCCCTTTGCTTCTCAGAGCTTCCAGCAAAAGTTAATAGCAAGCTGGACAGAAAAAACAGAAAACAAACTAGAAGCACTTATCTAGCAGAGCAGCAGGCCCAAGGAAAGATGCAGTAGCTCAGATCCAACACTGGAACATTGACAAGGAGCAAGGAAGACAGACTCAGGTGGAGCTAAATAGCAAGGCAGCCAACGAGCTCACCAAAACACCTGAGGGAGGAAGCCCAGAGACTGCAATACCACTTGTGAGCACAGAAGTGAACTCAGCCACAGAATTCACAACACATGACATCTTCCGAGAGTACCTGGATAAATTCCTGATTGTGTACTTGGATGACATTTTGATCTTCTCGGATGATTGGGAGTCTCATGTGAAGCAGGTCAGAACGGTTTTTCAGGTCCTGCGTGCTAATTCTTTGTTTGTGAAGGGATCAAAGTGTCTCTTTGGAGTGCAGAAGGTTTCATTTTTGGGGTTCATCTTTTCCCCTTCTACTATCGAGATGGATCCGGTTAAGGTCCAAGCCATCCATGATTGGACTCAACCGACATCTCTGAAAAGTCTGCAAAAGTTCCTGGGCTTTGCTAATTTTTATCATCGCTTCATCTGCAATTTTTCTAGTACTGCCAAACCATTGACCGATTTGACCAAGAAGGGTGCTGATTTGGTCAATTGGTCTTCTGCTGCTGTGGAAGCTTTTCAAGAGTTGAAGCGTCGTTTTTCTTCTGCCCCTGTGTTGTGTCAACCAGATGTTTCTCTTCCGTTCCAGGTCGAGGTTGATGCTTCTGAGATTGGAGCAGGGGCTGTTTTGTCACAGAGAGGTTCTGGGTGCTCAGTGATGAAACCATGCGCTTTCTTTTCCAGGAAGTTTTCGCCTGCTGAGCGAAATTATGATGTGGGCAACCGAGAGTTGCTAGCCATGAAGTGGGCATTCGAGGAGTGGCGTCATTGGCTTGAAGGAGCTAAGCATCGCGTGGTGGTATTGACTGATCACAAGAACTTGACTTATCTCGAGTCTGCTAAGCGTTTGAATCCTAGACAGGCTCGTTGGTCGCTGTTTTTTGCCCGTTTTGACTTTGTGATTTCGTACCTTCCGGGCTCTAAAAATGTGAAGGCGGATGCTCTGTCTAGGAGTTTTGTGCCCGACTCTCCGGGTTTATCTGAGCCGGCGGGTATCCTCAAGGAAGGAGTAATTGTGTCTGCCATCTCTCCTGATTTGCGGCGGGTGCTGCAAAAATTTCAGGCTAATAAACCTGATCGTTGCCCAGCGGAGAAACTGTTTGTCCCTGATAGGTGGATGAATAAAGTTATCTCTGAGGTTCATTGTTCGGTGTTGGCTGGTCATCCTGGAATCTTTGGTACCAGAGAGTTAGTGGCTAGATCCTTTTGGTGGCCATCTCTGTCGCGAGATGTGCGTACTTTTGTGCAGTCCTGTGGGATTTGTGCTCGGGCTAAGCCCTGCTGTTCTCGTGCCAGTGGGTTGCTTTTGCCCTTGCCGGTCCCGAAAAGGCCTTGGACACATATCTCTATGGATTTTATTTCAGATCTTCCCGTTTCTCAAAAGATGTCAGTCATTTGGGTGGTCTGTGATCGCTTTTCTAAGATGGTCCATCTGGTACCCTTGTCTAAATTGCCTTCTTCCTCTGATTTGGTGCCATTGTTCTTCCAGCATGTGGTTCGTTTGCATGGCATTCCAGAGAATATTGTTTCTGACAGAGGTTCCCAGTTTGTTTCGAGGTTTTGGCGAGCCTTTTGTGGTAGGATGGGCATTGACTTGTCTTTTTCCTCGGCTTTCCATCCTCAGACTAATGGCCAGACCGAACGAACCAATCAGACCTTGGAAACATATCTGAGATGCTTTGTTTCTGCCGATCAGGATGACTGGGTTTCCTTTTTGCCTTTGGCTGAGTTCGCCCTTAATAATCGGGCCAACTCGGCTACCTTGGTTTCACCATTTTTCTGCAATTCTGGGTTCCATCCTCGTTTCTCTTCAGGACAGGTTGAGTCTTCTGACTGTCCTGGTGTGGATACTGTGGTGGACAGGTTGCAGCAGATTTGGACTCATGTAGTGGACAATTTGACCTTGTCCCAGGAGAAGGCTCAACGTTTCGCTAATCGCAGACGCCGTATGGGTCCCCGACTTCGTGTTGGGGATCTGGTTTGGTTATCTTCTCGTCATATTCCTATGAAGGTTTCCTCTCCTAAGTTTAAACCTCGTTTCATTGGTCCGTATAGGATTTCTGAGGTTCTTAATCCTGTGTCTTTTCGTCTGACCCTCCCAGATTCTTTTTCCATACATAACGTATTCCATAGGTCATTGTTGCGGAGATACGTGGCACCGATGGTTCCATCTGTTGACCCTCCTGCCCCGGTTTTGGTGGAGGGTGAATTGGAGTATATTGTGGAGAAGATTTTGGATTCTCGTGTTTCGAGACAGAAACTCCAGTATCTGGTTAAATGGAAGGGTTATGCTCAGGAAGATAATTCCTGGGTTTTTGCCTCCGATGTCCATGCTCCCAATCTTGTTCGTGCCTTTCATGTGGCTCATCCTGGTCGGCCTGGGGGCTCTGGTGAGGGTTCGGTGACCCCTCAAGGGGGGGTACTGTTGTGAATTCTGTGGCAGAGTTCACTCCTGTGGTCACAAGTGGTACTTCGGCTGATTCTCTCTGGGAGCTTCCGTTTGTGGAGGAAAGTGGTACTGCGACTTCTGAGTTTCCTCCCTCAGGTGATCTGGTGAGGTTGTTAGGTGCTTCTCTACTTAACTCCACCTAATGCTTTGATCCATGCTTCCTGTCAATGTTCCAGTGTTGGACTTGTTTCTCCCTGGATCATTCCTGTGGCCTGCTGCTCTGCATAGCTAAGTTCCTCTTTGCTATTTGTTTGCTATTTTTTCTGTCCAGCTTGTCTATTTGTTTGCTGGAAGCTCTGGGATGCAAAGGGTGTACCTCCGTGCCGTTAGTTCGGTACGGAGGGTCTTTTTGCCCCTTTTGCGTGGTTTTCTTTAGGGTTTTGTGTGGACCGCAAAGTTATCTTTCCTATCTTCGCTCTGTTAAGAAAGTCGGGCCTCACTTTGCTGAATCTATTTCATCTCTACGTTTGTCTTTTCATCTTAACTCACAGTCATTATATGTGGGGGGTTGCCTTTTCCTTTGGGGTATTTCTCTGAGGCAAGGTAGGCTTATTTTTCTATCTTCAGGCTAGTTAGTTTCTCAGGCTGTGTCGAGTTGCATAGGCAGAGTTAGGCGCAATCCACGGCTGCCTCTAGTGTTGTTTGGAGAGGATTAGGGATTGCGGTCTGCAGAGTTCCCACGTCTCAGAGCTCGTTCTATTATTTTGGGTTATTGTCAGATCACTGTATGTGCTCTGATCGCTATGTCCATTGTGATACTGAATTGCCTATCATAACACACCCCATATGGGGACCACTGTTTGGGTGCATGGCAGAGCTCGGAAGGGAAGGAGCACCGTTTTGGAATGCAGACTTTGATAGAATAGTTTGCGGGCATCATGTTGCGTTTGAAGAGCCACTGATGTGCCTAAACAGTAGAAACCCCTGACATGTGACCCCATTTTGGAAACTATACCCTCCAAGGAACTTATCTAGATGTGTTGTGTGAACTTTGAACCCCCAAGTGTTTCACTAAAGTTTATAAAGCAGAGCCGTGAAAATAATTTTTTTTTTCCCCCCAAAAAAAAAATTTTTAGCCTGTATTTTTTTTATTTTCCCAAGGGTAACAGGAGTAATTGGACCTCAAAAGTATTTGTCCAATTTATCCTGAGTACGCCGATACCCCATATGTGGGAGAAAACTATTTGGGCACACATCGTAGCTCGGAAGGGAAGTAATGATGTTTTGGAATGCAGACTTTGATGGAATGGTCTGTGGGCATCATGTTGCATTTGCAGAGCCCTTGATGTGCCTAAACAGTAAAAATCCCCCACAAGTGACCCCATTTTTGAAACCAGAATCTCCCAAGGAGTTTATCTAGATGTCTGGTGAGCAATTTGAACACCTAAGTGCTTCACATAAGTTTATAACGCAGAGCCGTGAAAATAAAAAATATATTTTTTTCCACAAAATTAATTTTTAACCTGCAATTTTTTATTTTTCTGAGAGAAGATAGTATTCTGCTCAGATGGATCTGGATAAGTTGGAAACTTGGGCTGAAAGGTGGCAGATGAGGTTTAACAATGATAAATGTAAGGTTATACACATGGGAAGAAGGAATCAATATCACCATTATACACTGAACGGGAAACCACTGGGTAAATCTGACAGGGAGAAGGACTTGGGGATCCTAGTTAATGATAAACTTACCTGGAGCAGCCAGTGCCAGGCAGCAGCTGCCAAGGCAAACAGGATCATAGGGTGCATTAAAAGAGGTCTGGATACACATGATGAGAGCATTATACTGCCTCTGTACAAATCCCTAGTTAGACCGCACATGGAGTACTGTGTCCAGTTTTGGGCACCGGTGCTCAGGAAAGATATAATGGAACTAGAGAGTACAAAGGAGGGCAACAAAATTAATAAAGGGGATGGGAGAACTACAATACCCAGATAGATTAGCGAAATTAGGATTATTTAGTCTAGAGAAAAGAAGACTGAGGGGCGATCTAATAACCATGTATAAGTATATAAGGGGGCAATACAAATATCTCGCTGAGGATCTGTTTATACCAAGGAAGGTGACGGGCACAAGGGGGCATTCTTTGCGTCTGGAGGAGAGAAGGTTTTTCCACCAACATAGAAGAGGATTCTTTACTGTTAGGGCAGTGAGAATCTGGAATTGCTTGCCTGAGGAGGCGGTGATGGCGAACTCAGTCGAGGGGTTCAAGAGAGGCCTGGATGTCTTCCTGGAGCAGAACAATATTGTATCATACAATTATTAGGTTCTGTAGAAGGACGTAGATCTGGGGATTTAATATGATGGACTATAGGCTGAACTGGATGGACAAATGTCTTTTTTCGGCCTTACTAAGTATGTTACTATGTAACAGGAAAAAATTGGACCCCAAAAGTTGTCCAGTTTGTTCTGAGTACGCTGATGCCCCATATATGGGGGTAAACCACTGTTTGGGCGCACAGCAGAGCACAGAAGGGAGGGAGCACCATTTAACTTTTTGAATGCAAAATTGGCTGGAATCAATGGTGGTGCCATGTCGCGTCTGGAGACCCCTGATGTACCTAAACAGTGGAAACCTGTTATGGCTGGCAATCAGGCAACACAGCGTGCAGTAATCAGCGCACATACAGAGATCTGGCAATAACCAAAAACAATAGGACGAGCTCTGAGACGTGGAATCTCTGTAGACTGCAGTACCTAATCTATCCTCACACAACTATAAGCAGCAGTGGATTGCGCCTATCACTACCTATGCAACTCGGCACTGCCTGAGGAGCTGACTGGCCTGAAGATAGAAATACAAGCCTGACTTACCTCAGAGAAATACCCCAAAGGAATAGGCAGCCCCCCACATATAATGACTGTTAGCAAGATGAAAAGACAAACGTAGGAATGAAATAGATTCAGCAAAGTGAGGCCCGATATTCTAGACAGAGCGAGGATAGCAAAGAGAACTATGCAGTCTACAAAAAACCCTAAAACGAAAACCACGCAAAGGGGCAAAAAGACCCACCGTGCCGAACTAACAGCACGGCGGTGCACCCCTTTGCTTCTCAGAGCTTCCAGCAAAAGTAAATAGCAAGCTGGACAGAAAAAACAGAAAACAAACTAGAAGCACTTATCTAGCAGAGCAGCAGGCCCAAGGAAAGATGCAGTAGCTCAGATCCAACACTGGAACATTGACAAGGAGCAAGGAAGACAGACTCAGGTGGAGCTAAATAGCAAGGCAGCCAACGAGCTCACCAAAACACCTGAGGGAGGAAGCCCAGAGACTGCAATACCACTTGTGACCACAGAAGTGAACTCAGCCACAGAATTCACAACAGTACCCCCCCCTTGAGGAGGGGTCACCGAACCCTCACCAGAACCCCCAGGCCGACCAGGATGAGCCACATGAAAGGCACGAACAAGATCTGGGGCATGGACATCAGAGGCAAAAACCCAGGAATTATCTTCCTGAGCATAACCCTTCCATTTGACCAGATACTGGAGTTTCCGTCTAGAGACACGAGAATCCAAAATCTTCTCCACAATATACTCCAATTCCCCCTCCACCAAAACAGGGGCAGGAGGCTCCACAGAAGGAACCATAGGTGCCACGTATCTCCTCAACAACGACCTATGGAATACATTATGTATGGAAAAGGAGTCTGGGAGGATCAGACGAAAAGACACCGGATTGAGAATCTCAGAAATCCTATACGGACCAATAAAACGAGGTTTAAATTTAGGAGAGGAAACCTTCATAGGAATATGACGAGAAGATAACCAAACCAGATCCCCAACACGAAGTCGGGGTCCCACACGGCGTCTGCGATTAGCGAAAAGCTGAGCCTTCTCCTGGGACAAGGTCAAATTGTCCACTACCTGAGTCCAGATCTGCTGCAACCTGTCCACCACAGAATCCACACCAGGACAGTCCGAAGACTCAACCTGTCCTGAAGAGAAACGAGGATGGAACCCAGAATTGCAGAAAAATGGAGAGACCAAGGTAGCCGAGCTGGCCCGATTATTAAGGGCGAACTCAGCCAACGGCAAAAATGACACCCAATCATCCTGGTCAGCGGAAACAAAACATCTCAGATATGTTTCCAAGGTCTGATTGGTTCGTTCGGTCTGGCCATTAGTCTGAGGATGGAAGGCCGAGGAGAAAGATAGGTCAATGCCCATCCTACCACAAAAGGCTCGCCAGAACCTCGAGACAAACTGGGAACCTCTGTCAGAAACAATATTCTCAGGAATGCCATGTAAACGAACCACATGCTGGAAGAACAAAGGCACCAAATCAGAGGAGGAAGGCAATTTAACCAAGGGCACCAGATGGACCATTTTAGAAAAGCGATCACAGACCACCCAAATGACCGACATTTTTTGAGAAACGGGAAGGTCAGAAATGAAATCCATCGAAATATGTGTCCAAGGCCTCTTCGGGACCGGCAAGGGCAAAAGCAACCCACTGGCACGTGAACAGCAGGGCTTAGCCCTAGCACAAATTCCACAGGACTGCACAAAAGCACGCACATCCCGTGACAGAGATGGCCACCAGAAGGATCTAGCAACCAACTCCCTGGTACCAAAGATTCCTGGATGACCGGCCAGCACCGAACAATGAAGTTCAGAGATAACTTTACTAGTCCACCTATCAGGGACGAACAGTTTCTCGGCCGGACAACGATCAGGTTTATTAGCCTGAAATTTCTGCAACACTCTCCGCAAATCAGGGGAGATGGCAGACACAATGACTCCTTCCTTGAGGATACTCGCCGGCTCAGATAACCCCGGAGAGTCGGGCACAAAACTCCTAGACAGAGCATCCGCCTTCACATTTTTAGAGCCCGGAAGGTATGAAATCACAAAATCAAAACGAGCAAAAAATAACGACCAACGGGCCTGTCTAGGATTCAAGCGCTTGGCAGACTCAAGATAAGTAAGGTTCTTATGATCAGTCAATACCACCACGCGATGCTTAGCACCCTCAAGCCAATGACGCCACTCCTCGAATGCCCACTTCATGGCCAGCAACTCTCGGTTGCCCACATCATAATTACGCTCAGCAGCAGAAAATTTCCTGGAAAAGAAAGCACATGGTTTGAACACTGAGCAACCAGAACCTCTCTGTGACAAAACCGCCCCTGCACCAATCTCAGAAGCATCAACCTCGACCTGGAACGGAAGAGAAACATCAGGTTGACACAACACAGGGGCACAGCAAAAACGACGCTTCAACTCCTGAAAAGCTTCCACGGCAGCAGAAGACCAATTAACCAAATCAGCACCCTTCTTGGTCAAATCGGTCAATGGTCTGGCAATGCTAGAAAAATTACAGATGAAGCGACGATAAAAATTAGCAAAGCCCAGGAATTTCTGCAGACTTTTTAGAGATGTCGGCTGAGTCCAATCCTGGATGGCCTGAACCTTAACCGGATCCATCTCGATAGTAGAAGGGGAAAAGATGAACCCCAAAAATGAAACTTTCTGCACACCGAAGAGACACTTTGATCCCTTCACGAACAAGGAATTAGCACGCAGTACCTGGAAAACCATTCTGACTTGCTTCACATGAGACTCCCAATCATCTGAGAAGATCAAAATGTCATCCAAGTAAACAATCAAGAATTTATCCAGATACTCACGGAAAATGTCATGCATAAAAGACTGAAAAACAGATGGAGCATTGGCAAGTCCGAACGGCATCACCAGATACTCAAAATGACCCTCGGGCGTATTAAATGCCGTTTTCCATTCATCTCCCTGCCTGATTCTCACCAGATTATACGCACCACGAAGATCAATCTTAGTAAACCAACTAGCCCCCTTAATCCGAGCAAACAAGTCAGAAATCAATGGCAAGGGATACTGAAACTTAACAGTGATCTTATTAAGAAGGCGGTAATCAATACACGGTCTTAGCGAACCATCCTTCTTGGCTACAAAAAAGAACCCTGCTCCCAATGGTGACGACGATGGGCGAATATGTCCCTTCTCCAGGGACTCCTTCACATAACTGCGCATAGCGGTGTGTTCAGGTACGGACAAATTAAATAAACGACCCTTAGGGAATTTACTACCAGGAATCAAATCGATAGCACAATCACAATTCCTATGCGGAGGTAGGGCATCAGACTTGGACTCTTCAAATACATCCTGAAAGTCCGACAAGAACTCTGGGATGTCAGAAGGAATGGATGACGAAATAGACAAAAATGGAACATCACCATGTACTCCCTGACAACCCCAGCTGGTTACCGACATAGAGTTCCAATCCAATACTGGATTATGGATTTGTAGCCATGGCAACCCCAACACGACCACATCATGCAAATTATGCAGTACCAGAAAGCGAATAACTTCCTGATGTGCAGGAGCCATGCACATGGTCAGCTGGGCCCAGTACTGAGGCTTATTCTTGGCCAAAGGTGTAGCATCAATTCCTCTCAACGGAATAGGACACCGCAAAGGCTCCAGGAAAAATCCACAACGTTTAGCATACTCCAAGTCCATCAGATTCAGGGCAGCGCCTGAATCCACAAACGCCATGACAGAATACGATGACAAAGAGCACATTAAGGTAATGGACAAAAGGAATTTGGACTGTACAGTACCAATAACGGCAGAGCTATCAAACCGCCTAGTGCGTTTAGGACAATTAGAAATAGCATGAGTAGAATCACCACAATAGAAACACAGTCTGTTCAGACGTCTGTGTTCTTGCCGTTCTACTTTAGTCATAGTCCTGTCGCACCGCATAGGCTCAGGTTTACTCTCAGACAATACCGCCAGATGGTGCACAGATTTACGCTCGCGCAAGCGACGACCGATCTGAATGGCCAAGGACATAGACTCATTCAAACCAGCAGGCATAGGAAATCCCACCATTACATCCTTAAGAGCTTCAGAGAGACCCTTTCTGAACAAAGCCGCTAGTGCAGATTCATTCCACAGAGTGAGTACTGACCACTTCCTAAATTTCTGACAATATACTTCTACATCATCCTGACCCTGGCATAAAGCCAGCAGATTTTTCTCAGCCTGATCCACTGAATTAGGCTCATCGTAAAGCAATCCCAGCGCCTGGAAAAACGCATCAACATTACTCAATGCAGAATCTCCTGGCGCAAGAGAAAATGCCCAGTCCTGAGGGTCGCCGCGCAAAAAAGAAATAATAATCAAAACCTGTTGAATAGGATTACCAGAAGAATGAGGTTTCAAGGCCAAAAATAGCTTACAATTATTTCTGAAGCTCAGGAACTTAGTTCTGTCACCAAAAAACAAATCAGGAATCGGAATTCTTGGTTCTAGCATCGATTTCTGATCAATAGTATCTTGAATCTTTTGTACATTTACAACGAGATTATCCATTGAGGAGCACAGAGCCTGAATATCCATGTCCACAGCTGTGTCCTGAAGCACTCTAATGTCTAGGGGAAAAAAAAGACTGAAGACAGAGCTAAGAAAAAAAAATGATGTCAGGATTTCTTTTTTCCCTCTATTGGGAATCATTGGGTGGCTCCTTGTACTGTTATGGCTGGCAATCAGGCAACACAGCGTGCAGTAATCAGCGCACATACAGAGATCTGGCAATAACCAAAAACAATAGGACGAGCTCTGAGACGTGGAATCTCTGTAGACTGCAGTACCTAATCTATCCTCACACAACTATAAGCAGCAGTGGATTGCGCCTATCACTACCTATGCAACTCGGCACTGCCTGAGGAGCTGACTGGCCTGAAGATAGAAATACAAGCCTGACTTACCTCAGAGAAATACCCCAAAGGAATAGGCAGCCCCCCACATATAATGACTGTTAGCAAGATGAAAAGACAAACGTAGGAATGAAATAGATTCAGCAAAGTGAGGCCCGATATTCTAGACAGAGCGAGGATAGCAAAGAGAACTATGCAGTCTACAAAAAACCCTAAAACGAAAACCACGCAAAGGGGCAAAAAGACCCACCGTGCCGAACTAACAGCACGGCGGTGCACCCCTTTGCTTCTCAGAGCTTCCAGCAAAAGTTAATAGCAAGCTGGACAGAAAAAACAGAAAACAAACTAGAAGCACTTATCTAGCAGAGCAGCAGGCCCAAGGAAAGATGCAGTAGCTCAGATCCAACACTGGAACATTGACAAGGAGCAAGGAAGACAGACTCAGGTGGAGCTAAATAGCAAGGCAGCCAACGAGCTCACCAAAACACCTGAGGGAGGAAGCCCAGAGACTGCAATACCACTTGTGACCACAGAAGTGAACTCAGCCACAGAATTCACAACAGAAACCCCCCAATTCTAACCCCAAAACATCCCTATCCCTAATCCCAACCCTTACCCCAATCAGAACCCTAACCCCAACACACCCCTAACCCTAATCCCAATCCTAACCAAAACCCTAACCACAAACCTAACCCTGATCCCAATCCTAACCAAAACCCTAACCACAAACCTAACCCTAATCCCAACCCTAACTCTAATCCCAATAATCCCAACCCTAATTCAAACCCTAATCCCAACCCTAACCCTAAGGGCATGTTTACATGGGGCATAATCTCTGCACTTTGGACACAGCAGATACCCCGCTCCACCCAAAGCGCTGCTCCCTGTTGTATGTGTGGTGATTCCGCATGTGTTTAATGAACACATGCGGAATCACCATATCGTATTCATAGACTGTTATCTTGGAAAGACGCGCCGCATGTCCGGTTACACAGGGCCGCCGGATGTGGCCCTGCATGCATAGTGGAGACGGGATTTCATAAAATCCCCTCCACTATGCTGTAACATCTGGACGCTGCAGATTTGATGCTGTGGCTGTACGCAGCGTCCAGTCTGCAGCAAATCCTTAACGTGGAAACATACACTAACCCTAATTTTAGCCCCAAATCCTAACCCTAACTTTACCCAACTCACTTTAGCCCAACTTTAACCCTAATGGGAAAATGGAAATAAATACATTTTCTTTATTTTATTATTTTTCCCTAAGGGGGTGATAAAGAGGGGGGTTATTTACTATTTTTTTTTTATTTTGATCACTATGGAAGCAACGGAGAATATCCTTATAAAGCAAATATATGAAGCTGTGACTCAAGGAGAAGTCATTATTATGGGGGACTTCAATTACCCTGAAATAGATTGGGGAGCGGAAATCTGCAGTTCCAGCAAAGGTAATCGGTTTTTGACAACTATGAGAGACAATTACCTTTCACAACTGGTTCAGGACCCAACAAGAAGGGGGGCACTGCTAGACCTAATATTAACCAACAGGCCAGACCGCATATCAAATATAAGGGTTGGGGGTCACTTGGGGAGTAGTGATCACAAAATAAGAGGTTTTCATGTGTCCTTTAATAAGATGTGTAGTAGAGGGGTTACAAGGACACTAAACTTCAGGAGGGCAAATTTCCAGCGGACGAGAGAGGATCTTGGTGCAATTAAATGGGACGATATCCTGAGACACAAAAATACCCAAAGAAAATGGGAGACATTTATTAGCATCCTGGATAGGACCTGTGCACAGTATATACCGTATGGGAATAAACATACTAGGAATAGGAGGAAACCAATATGGCTAAATAGAGCTGTAAGGGGCACAATGAGTGACAAAAAGAAAGCATTTAGAGAATTAAAGAGAGTAGGTAGTGAGGAGGCATTAAATAAATACAAAAAATTAAATAAATTCAGTAAAAAGCAAATCAAGGCAGCAAAGATTGAGACAGAGAGACTCATTGCCAGAGAGAGTAAAAATAATCCTAAAATATTCTTTAACTATGTAAATAGTAAGAGTAAGAGTAATAGTAAGTGTTGGCCCCCTTAAAAATAGTCTGGGTGAAATTGTGGGAAGGAAGTACGTCGGTGTCTAAAAATCACTAAAATTGACAAATCTCCGGGCCCGGATGGGATACACCCTCGAGTACTGCAGGAATTAAGTACAGTCATTGATAGACCATTATTTTTAATCTTTAACCCGTTTCTGCCAGCTGACCGAATAGTACATCAGCTGGCAGATCCCCTGCTTTGAGGTGGGCTCCGGCGGTGTGCCCACCTCAAAGCCGCGACATGTCAGCTGTTTTGTACAGCTGACATGTGCGCGCAATGAGCGCGAGTGGAATTGCGATCCGCCCGCGCCCATTAACTAGTTAAATGCTGCCGTCAAGAGCTGACAACGGCATTTAACTAGTGCTCCCGGCCGCGCGGCCGGACGTTCTCACACTGCTGACCACCGTCACATGATCGGGGGTCAGCAGTGCTTTGCCATAACAACCAGAGGTCTCCTTGAGAGCTCTATGGTTGTTGATGGCCGATTGCTTTGAGCGCCACCCTGTGGTCGGCGTTCAAAGCAACCCTGCATTTCTGCTACATAGAGGTGATCTGTGCATCACCTCCATGTAGCAGAGGCGATCGAGTTGTGCACGCTTCTAGCTTCCTATGGAGGCTATTGAAGCATGCCAAAATAAAAAAAAAAAAAAAAGTGATTACAAATATAAAAAATATAAAAAATATATAAAAGTTCAAATCACCCCAAGTTTCGCCCCAATCAAAATAAAACAATAAAAAAAAAAAAATCAAACATACACATATTTGGTATCGCCGCATTCAAAATCGCCCGATCTATCAATAAAAACAAATGATTAACCTGACCGCTAAATGGCGTAGCGAGAAAAAAAATCAAAATGCCAAAATTACGTTTTTTTGGTCGCCGCAACATTGCATTAAAATGCAATAACGGGCGATCAAAAGAACGTATATACACCAAAACGGTATAATTAAAAACGCCAGCTCGGCACGCAAAAAATAAGCCCTCACCTGACCCCAGATCACGAAAATTGGAGACACTATGGGTATCGGAAAATCGTGCAATTTTTTTTTAAGCAAACTTTGGATTTTTTTTCACCACTTAGATAAAAAAGAACCTAGACATGTTAGGTGCCTATGAACTCGTAATGACCTGGAGAATCATAATGGCAGGTCAGTTTTAGCATTTGGTGAACCTAGCAAAAAAGCCAAACAAAAAACAAGTGTGAGATTGCACTATTTTTGCAATTTCATCACACTTGGAATTTTTTTCCCGTTTTCTGTTACATGGAATGGTAAAACCAATGATATCGTTCAAAAGTACATCTCGTCCCGCAAAAAATAAGCCCTCACATGGCCATATTGACAGAAAAATAAAAAAGTTATGGCTCTGGGAAGGAGGGGAGCAAAAAACGAAAATGAAAGAGTGGAAAAAGCTCCGGGGGTGAAGGGGTTAAAGAGTCCATAATAACAGGGTCTGTACCACAGGACTGGCGTATAGCAAATGTGGTGCCAATATTCAAAAAGGGGACAAAAACTGAACTCGGAAATTATCGGCCAGTAAGCTTAACCTCTACTGTGGGTAAAATCCTGGAGGGCATTCTAAGGGACGCTATACTGGAGTATCTGAAGAGGAATAACCTCATGACCCAGTATCAGCACAGGTTTACTAGGGACCATTCATGTCAGACTAATTTGATCAGTTTCTATGAAGAGGTAAGTTCTGGACTGGACCAAGGGAACCCAGTGGATGTAGTGTATATGGACTTTTCAAAAGCTTTTGAAACAGTGCCACACAAAAGGTTGATACATAAAATGAGAATAATGGGGATAGGGGAAAATATGTGCAAGTGGGTTGAGAGCTGGCTCAGGGATAGGAAACAAAGGGTGTTTATTAATGGAGCACACTCGGACTGGGTAGCGGTTAGCAGTGGGGTACCACAGGGGTCAGTATTGGGTCCTCTTCTTTTTAACATTTATTAATGATCTTGTAGGGGGCATACTGAGTGGAATTTCAATATTTGCAGATGACACTAAACTCCGCAGGGTAATCAATACAGGGGAAGACAATTTTATATTACAGGATGATTTATGTAAACTAGAAGCTTGGGCTGATAAATGGCAAATGAGCTTTAATGGGGATAAATGTAAGGTCATGCACTTGGGTAGAAGTAATAAGATGTATAATTATGTGCTTAATTCTAAAACTCTTGGCAAAACCGTCAATGAAAAAGACCTGGGTGTATGGGTGGATAACAAACTCACATTTAGTGGCCAGTGTCAGGCAGCTGCTACAAGGGCAAATAAAATAATGGGATGCATTAAAAGAGGCATAGATGCTCATGAGAAGAACATAATTTTATAATAATAATGTTTAATTTTTATCTAGCGCTAACATATTCCGCAGCGCTTTACAGTTTTGCACACATTATCATCGCTGTCCCCGTTGGGGCTCAAAATCTAAATTCCCTATCAGTAGGTCTTTGGAATGTGGGAGGAAACCGGAGTACCCGGAGGAAACCCACACAAACACAGAGAGAACATACAAACTCTTTGCAGATGTTGTCCTGGGTGGGCTTAGAACTCAGGACCCCAGCGCTGCAAGGCTGCAGTGCTAACCACTGCGCCCTTATACAAGTCACTAGTTCGACCACACTTAGAATACTGTGCACAGTTCTGGTCTCCGATGTATAAGAAAGACATAGCTGAACTAGAGCGGGTGCAGAGAAGAGCGACCAAGCTTATTAGAGGACTGGGGGGTCTGCAATACCAAGATAGGTTATTACACTTGGTAGTTTGGAAAAAATGAAGACTAAGGGGTGATCTTATTTTAATGTATAAATATATGAGGGGACAGTACAAAGACCTTCCTGATGATCTTCTTAATCATAGACCTGAGACAGGGACAAGGGGGCATCCTCTACGTCTGGAGGAAAGAAGGTTTAAGCATAATAACAGACGCGGATTCTTTACTGTAAGAGCAGGGAACTAGTCTAATTGCCGTATGTGGAGTCGGGAAGGAATTTTTTCCCCCAGTGTGGAGCTTACTCTTTGCCACTTGGGTATTTTTTGCCTTCCTCTAGATCATCATGTTAGGGCATGTTAGGTTAGGCTATGGGTTGAACTAAATGGACTTATAGTCTTCCTTCAACCTTAATAACTATGTTACTATGATAGGGTCTATCACAGTGACCAAAATGAACCAATATGAAAAATCTTCCTATGTTTGCTGAGTGCCGGCCAGCAGATTTCGGCGGGTGCACTGCGCATGCGCCTGCCATTTTCTTGCCGGAAGAAGATGCCAGCGGCCGTGTGGGTAAGCAGGAGGATCCAGGGACACCCGGAGACACTGGAAAGTGTCTGGGGGCAATTGGAGACCTTATTTTTCTGTCCTCTGATGTGCAATCACATCAGAGGACAGAGAAATTAAATGGTAAATCGCACTTTTTTTTCCAGTCACCGTTACATGGTTAATAAAGGTGATCGCAACCCGGAGGTTGAAAAAAAACCAACCCGAATCATATTCTCTGGGGTCTCGGCTACCCCTGGCAGCTGAGGCCCAGGAAAAAAATCAGACTCTAGGGGCGCTATACACTTTTTCCACAGTGCCGTTAATTAACGGCGCTGTGGTTTAAGTACTCGTTAAAAGGCGTATCGGCGTTCGTTACGGGGTTAAACAGTTATGCTTTAACTCCATTCTTTGGTGCTAGAGGCTACTATCCCAAAGACAAATATCAAATACTGACCCTCACTTCCAAACAGAGAACAGGTGCACACTAACAGTAGCTACCTCCATAGATGACTAACAAAGTTATTATTATTATTTATTGTTATAGCGCCATTTATTCCATGGTGCTTTACATGTGAGGAGGGGTATATATAATAAAAACAAAGTTGCACTATTGTAACGATATGGCATGCAAACATGAAATTGGAATTTCATTACTGCTCTAGAAAACAAGAAAAAATGAAGATACTTAGCACATAAATTAGCCAATTCATGTATGCCCAGCAGCCAATTTACAAGGCGATCCTCTTTGCTGGAAACCTAACCTAACATGTACCGCTCCTGGGCTGCTTGAGTGCAATTATGGGTAGGAAGAACACAATTTATGCAGTGAGTATCTTTGTTTTTTCCTGTATTCTGGAGCAGTAATGCAATTCCAATTCATATATTTCATGTTTACATACTATAGCAATATAGAGTGCAACTTTGCTATATATGGAGGTAGCTACTCTTAGTATGCGCCTGTTCACTGGAAGTGACTGTCAGTCTTTGATATTGTTATATATAGGCTCTCTGACCAAGAACTACTCCCATCAGCCTATGGCAGTTTTCATCACAGCAGGATCCTACCTACCTATAAATCAGGCTAGAAGCCCAGGAGAAGTGCATATTAGGTTAGGTTATCAGCAAAGATGATTGCGTTGTAGTTGGCTGCTGGGCACACATGAATTGCCAAATTTATGCGCTAAGTATCTTTGGTGTTTCCTATTTTCTAAAGGGGTAATGTTTGCATGCTATAGAGTTACAGATTTCAACTCTAGCAAAGATTGATGTTTGACCTGGGAGCCAGCCAAGTGCTCCTTGATCACCTGGACACCAGAGTGTCCATCTACAAGATTAATTGCTACCTATCCTATTGGTCGGTAAGATGAATTCATCTTTTTCTTTTCTATCAAATACACATAAGCCAGTAATAGTGCCCCTACAAGACAACACGGTTATCTCCTCCATGACTCAATGCTTCTCTTTCCTCTTCTAGCATGAATTTACAGGCACACAAAAATCAGCACCAACTGAAGTGTAGCTATCTCTTACGGTGTAGGTAGTCACAGATCAGCACCGTAGAAGAGAAGTATTATGTATTTTGGGACAGGACCAGGATTCTAGGAACATCTCATTGAATTCGAGGACAGTAGATATAGACTTGTACAGGCCTCATTCAAGAAAATGTAATCAATAACAGTCTCTTCCATAACACACAGTCACAGGTTTTGAGAAGGATATTATATCTATCAAGTGAATCAAGTTCTGCCAGGAGAAGCAGAATACTGGACCTGCAGGTTCTGTAACAGGATGGTAATGAATGTTTTATCATTTGTTTAGGATAACAGAGAATGGAGCAGATCCAGTTCTGAATAAACTACCCTCTATAGATCAATAGCAATATCATGGCCTAGGAAAATACTTAGCTAACGGAAATAAGGAAAATCTGCTTTCTTTTTTCACTGAATAAGTCTATGGAGGAAGCTGCTGCTCTACTCTGCGGGACTCACTCTTGGATGGCCTTAAGGTTTATGTCTCTAATAGACTACAGTTGTGTTTAAAAGTTTACATACCCCGGCAGAATTTTTGCTTTCTTGGCCTTTTTTTTTTTTTTTTTTTTTTTAGAGAATATGAATGACGACACTAAAACTTTTTCTCCACTCATGGTTGGTGGTTGGGTGAAGACATTTATTTTCAAACTACTGTGTTTTCTCTTTTGAAATCATAATGACAACCCAAAACATCCAAATGACTCTGATCACAAGTTCACACATACCCTGGTGATTTTGGCCTGATAACATGCACATAAGGTGACACAAATGGGTTTGAATGGCTACTAAAGGTAACATCATCACCTGTGACCTGTTTGCTTGTAATCAGTGTGTGTGCATAAAAAGCTGAGTGAGTCTCTGGGATCCAAACAGACTCTCGCATCTTTCATCCAGCCACTGACGTTTATGGATTTTGAGTCATGGGGAAAGCAAAAGAATTGTCAGCGGATCTACGGGAAAAGGTAGTTGAACTGTGTAAAACTGGAAAGGGATACAAAAAGATACCCAAGGAATTGATAATGCCAGTCAGCAGCATTCAAACTGTGATTAACAACTGAAAATCAGGGGCTCTATAAAAACAAAACCACGGTCAGGTAGACCAACAAAAATGTCAACCATAACTGCCAGGAAAATTGTTCGGGATGCAAAGAAAATACATGAGGGCTTTCAAATGCCCCTATAAATCAAACTCAAATAGAATGTGGTATTCTGGTTACAAGTAAGCAGAGGAGTAATACTGAATGTCAAGCAGTAGCCGCAAAAGCAAGCAAGATTTTAGGATGTATAAAAAGAGAGAAAATCTTGCAATCTCAAAATATTATTACCCTTTTAGAAATCACTGGTGAGGCCACATGTAGAATATGGGATCCAGTTTTGGGCTCTGCATTTTAAAAAGGATATTAAAAAGTTTGAATGAGTTCGAAGGTGGACAACTAGATGATTACAAGAGATGGAAGGATTCTCATATGAGGAGAGGTTGGAAAAGTTGGACTTGTTTAGCTTAGAAAAAAGATGCCTCATAGCTCTCATTTACATGTATAAATATAGGTGCGGTCAGTACAAATCACAGGCACATGACTTATTCCTTCCCAAGACCATACTGAGGACTAGCGGGCACTCATTACTAGTGTTGAGCAACCCTAGTTTTCGTGTTCGGTTCGTCGAATTGGGGCGTGTTCGACCAATGTTCGTCGAACCCCACTGAAACCAAATGGCAGGCAAACACAAACACATAGAAAACACCTTTAAAGGGACACTGTCACCTGGATTTGGAGGGAACAATCTTCAGCCATGGAGGCGGGGTTTTTGATTCACCCTTTCCTTACCCGCTGGCTGCATGCTGGCTGCAATATTGGATTGAAGTTCATTCTCTGTCCTCCATAGTACACGCCTGCGCTGTGCAAGATTGCTTTGTGCAGGCATGTACTACGGAGGACAGAGAATGAACTTCAATTCAATATTGCAGCCAGCATGCTGCCAGCAGGTAAGGAAAGGGTGAATCAAAAACCCCAAAACCCCGCCTCCATGGCTAAAGATTGTTCCCTCCAAATCCAGGTGACAGTGTCCCTTTAAAAGGTGTCCAAAAGCTGACAAACTGCTCAGAAGACACAACAAACACATGGAAAAGTCACAACTACATATAGTCATGCGAAAAGAAAAGAGGTGGAGGAGTAAAAGGAGGAGGAGACACAGATATAGGCATGTCATGCCCTTCTAAAATCAAGAAAGGCTGGAGTAAAAATCTAAAATCAGCCTACCAACACCCAGATGTCGTGACAAAAAAATGTAAAAAAGATATATCTTTAGGTAGAATGGCGGCGGGTCCATTCAGAACACTTTCCTTAGAAGACGTAGTGGTACCCCCATTGGGAGTCGTGCCAAAAATGGAACCCAATACATTCAGACTAATCCACCATTTGTCATATCCAAGGGGCAGGTCAGTAAGCGACAACATCGACGCGGAACCAAGTACAGTACTATGTACTGTACCTCCTTTGTCGAGGCAATCATGCGGGTCAAGGAGTTGGGAAGGGGCACCCTAATGGCCAAAACAGACATTGAGGGGGTGTTCCGGTTACTCCCTGTGTCTCCGAATAGTGTCCTCCCATTGGGCTGCTTCTGTGAAGAAGCAAACTACATAGATCGCTGTTTGCCCATGGGGTGCTCCATATCCTGCTCACTATTTCAGGTGTTTAGTTGCTTCCTCGAATGGGTCGTCATGGACGTTTCTAAGGGGGCACATATTATCCACATTACCTCGACGAATTCTTATGCCTGGGCCCAAAAGTGTGAATACACGCGGTAGTCCACCTGTGAGGAGAGAGCTGGAGGGAGAGCGGACACCCCAGAGCCGAGGGGTTAGATTGAGAAAGAAAGAAGGCGGTGTAGCTTACTTCATGGGTGAGGTACTCTGTTGAGAAGCAGAAATTGCTACTAGGCCCAAAGTATTGCCTCGGCTAGATGCAGTTAAAAATTTGTACTTAGATAAACAGGCGGTATAGCTTGCTTCATGGGTGGAGTACTCTGCTAAGTAGCACAAAATTTGACTAGGCCCAAAAGGATTTCCTGGGTTAGATGCAGTAAAAATGTAGATACACAGGCGGTGTAGTTCGCTTCACAGGCGGGCTACTCAGCTGATGTGCAGACACTGCTCCTAGACCCAAAACAATTTACTGGGTTAGATGCAGTAAAAATTTAGATACACAGACGGTGTAGCTAGCTTCACAGACGGGCTACTCCGCTGACGTGCAGACACTGCTACTAAGCCCAAAAAGATTCACTGGGTTAGATGCAGAAAAAATTTAGATACACAGGCAGTGAATCTAGCTTCACAGGCGGGCTACTCCGCTGACGTGCAGACACTGCTACTAAGCCCAAAAAGATTTCCTGGGTTAGATGCAGCAAAAATTTAGATACACAAGTGGTGTAGCTAGCTTCACAGGTGGGCTACTCAGATGAGTACCAGACAATGCTACTAGCCCAACAGGATTGGCTGAGCTAGATTACACCAAATGCTATGAAAAGCACTTGCACAGCACTGGCACAGACCTGCCTGGCAAAAAGTGCTATGAACTGCTTAACGGAACCAAGTGTGATTAGATGTAATTAAAAAACACATGGTGAAGGGAGGAGTGCTCAGTCAGTAAGCTAGCATAAAAATGACAGAAAAATGACTGGCACATCCAAACTAGTGTAAATAGCACGATAGAGTGCAACCTTTACTTGTATATTGTATATGGAGGTAGCTGCTCCTAATATGCACCTATTCACTAGTTTGGGGTTTATCTGGGGACCGCTCACCCACCTATGTGATGGCTGCAGGTAATGGGCATATGTTCTTTCTTATATGACTAATGGGTACTGGCCTATTTATGGCAGGACGCTGACACCATACTTGTCATAGTATATATGTTTTACTGCCCACCTCAAACTTCATGTGAGGGAACATTTTACCGCAGTTTAATCACTATCTATACCACTTTATTGTGCAATATCAGCATAAAGAGGAGTGGGTGGCCCCATTATTGTGTGTCTCTGTTGTTACATAGAAAAACTCTGCTGCCCATGGATTGTACTATCTCTGTTGTAACTATTTATATGCAATTATTTGTATTGGTATATATGTATGTTTTTTACTATTGTTATTGTACTTTTCTAGTAATATTGGTAATAAAGTGACTTTTTGTTTCTATTATAATTAGAGTTGAGCGACCTTGACCTTTTTAGAGTCGAGCCGTGTTTCGCGAAACCCGACTATCTCAAAAGTCGAGTCGAGTGGAATCGGCCGATTATCGCGAAAAGTCGGGGATCGACCGAAACACGAAACCCAATGCAAGTCAATGGGGGAGCATAGTCGGTAGTGAGTGGAGGCCAGGAAAACACCTACACTGCCCATTTTAATGGCAAAAACATCCATTCTTGTTACTGAAGCTTGTCAATCGTAATTTAGCTTATAATAATTGGAAGGCATTTGAAATTGGGGGTCATTTGGCTAAAGTTGTGGGGGGTAGGGCTGGTTCAAGTAATTAGTGTGCCCAGTAAATCTGGACCACATCACGGCAGTGGAGCAGGGAGAGGTAAGTATTTCAACTTTGCAAGTGCTGTGATCCTGAGCAAGCAGGGGGGGCCCACTCGTTGGCATTGGCACTGGCACAGGGCCCCTCAAAGTACAGCGGTGTGTTTGCACGGCGGGGGCGCCTCCCACCGGCAGCAACACTTTTGCGTACTATGAGGGGCCCTGTGCCAGTGACGTCACCAGCAACGAGTATTCCTTCCCCCACCTGATGCAGGAACCTGCACCTTCATCTGCACCTTCCTCTTTGTCCCCGTGTAGGGTGGTATGGTATGCGGGAAGGGGGACCTGACTTTCAGCAGGGTCATAATCTTGCAGTGTAGCGTGCACGGGGAATGTTGCATTATGGGTCAATGTACCAGCAGACTCATCTATCACTGGCTGGGCAATGGGCAGGATGAGGGGGAAACAGATATGGGCCCAAAGAATAAAGTGGGCTAAATGCAGTTAAAAATTGGTAACAGGACTAACCAGGGGGCATTGTTTTGTTCAGTGGAGGACAACTGGAATGAGAGGCTGACACAGAGAGTAGGCCCAAATCAGTAAGTATTCTAAATGCAGTTCAAAATTGGCAACAGTAGTAAACCGGCGGCACAGCTTTGTTCACTGGAGGAGAACAGCAAGGAGCGGCAGACACAGATAGAAGGCCCCAACCCAACTAGTAGGCCTAATGCAGTGTTGTTTTCAACAACGACTAAACGAGAGCCAGAAGATCGAAGCAATGGAGAGGAAACCTGGGGAACACCTTGGAGTGGAAGACACCGTCTCTACACCCCAGACCCAACTTGTAGGCCGAATGCAGTGTTTTCAACAACTACTAAACAAGAGCTTTAAGATTGAAGCAATGGAGAGGAAACCTGGAGAACACCTTGGAGCGGAAGACACCGTCTCTACAACCCAGTCCCAACTTGTAGGCCTAATGCAGTGTAGTTTTCAACAACTACTAAACGAGAGTCGGAAGACCCAAGCAATGGAGAGGAAACCTGGGGAACACCTTGGAGTGTAACACACCGTCTCTCTACACCCCATACCCAATTTGTAGGCCTAATGCAGTGTAGTTTTCAACAACTACTAAACGAGAGTCGGAAGACCCAAGCAATGGAGAGGAAACCTGGGGCACACCTTGGAGCGGCAGACACCGTTAGTAGGCCCTACCAAAGTAGTAGCCCCAATGCAGTTTTCAAATTCCTATAGGCTGAAAACAAGACTATTGACGCTCTGCTTTTTTCAAAGGAGGACAGCTGTATTGAGTGGCGCAGACAGACACAGGTAGTAGGCCTTAAACCAAAAATGTGGCTCACTGCAGTTTAAAAAAGGTTACAGGGGTACACAGGCAGCATTGCTCTGGTCAGTGGAGGACAATTTCAATAGTGGACCGCAGACAGACTTTGTATGCCTACTATTAAAAAAAGGATGCTCTATGCAATTAAAAATAGGTTCCAGGGGTCCACGGGCAGCAGTGGTGTGGTCAGTGGACGAGTATTGGAAGGAGGGACCGCAGACAGGCTTCGAAGGCCTAACATAATAAAATTAGGCTGTAGGCACTTTAAAATTGGTCCCAGGGGTACACGGGCAGCAGTAGACAGGTCAGTGGAGGCATAGTGGAAGGAGGGACCGCAGACAGGCTTCGAAGGCCTAACATAATAAAATTAGGCTGTAGGCACTTTAAAATTGGTTCCAGGGGTACACGGGCAGCAGTAGACAGGTCAGTGGAGGCCTAGTGGAAGGAGGGACCGCAGACAGGCTTCGAAGGCCTAACATAATAAATTAGGGCTGTAGGCACTTTAACATTGGTTCCAGGGGTACACGGGCAGCAGTAGACAGGTCAGTGGAGGCCTAGTGGAAGGAGGGACCGCAGACAGGCTTCGAAGGCCTAACATAATAAAATTGGGATGTAGGCACTTTGAATTCTCTTGCAGGGGTACACAGGCAGTGGGCACCATTGGTCATTGTCAGCGGCGGCCGATTGTAATGAGTGTCTGCCAGTTAGTAGTCCCAAAAAATAAATACATGTTAATGTCTTGCATTACAACAAAAAGAAAAACCAAAAGGGTGCAATCATTAGGTACAGGAGTGGGCTCCTCTGCGTAGTTTCAGACCTAGTAATTTGGCACAAAGTATTTACTTGGGTAAATATAGGACACTGCCCCTGACTATGTTAAGTACCATCATACATGTCAACACAATGGTATTGTCAGTGGCAGGAATTTACGGATGTCAGCGCATAGACTAAACATAGGTGGAACTGTGAGAGATAATTGTGCAAGTGGTAGAGCAATGTTTGAGCTGGGGGTGGGGGAGCTCTCTTGTGGCCGGCGGTACATGCCCAGGGCCCCTCATGTTACAACAGTGTGTCTGACGTTGGGTGCGCACCACCACCGCCAGAGACACTTTATTGTACTATGAAGGACCCAGTGGCAGTGCCGTAGACCAAAAGCGGGCACACCCACCTCTTCAGACAAACAGCACTCTCACGGGTGCTTGCGCCAAGTGGGGAGTTTGGCCATTTAGGGAGGTGTAAACATGTCGTATGCTGGACAATCAGCTGCTGCAAATTACGAGATTGGTAAAGTCATTCAGAGTAGTCCACAGGCAATACCTTTTCATAGGAAAGCTAGGTGTCGGCCGGGCAAGGTGGGGCAAAAGAATTCGAAATCCAGTTGTGGTTCATTTTAATGAAGGTTAGATCATCAACATTTTGGGTGGCCAGACGAGTCCTTTTTTCGGTTAATACTGAACCTGCAGCACTGAATACTCTTTCTGATAGGACACTAGCTGCCGGGCAAGCAAGCTCCTGCAATGCATATTCTGCCAATTCTGGCCAGGTGTCTAATTTGGATGCCCAGTAATCAAATGGGAATGACGGTTGAGGTAGAACATGGGATGAAAAATAGTAACCATACTGGACAAATGTTGTCTCCTGTCACTTTGAATTGATGCAGCAGTACCTGTCCTGTCTGCGGTCATAGCAAAATCACTCCACAACCTGGTCAGAAAACCCCTCTGTCCAACGCCACTTCGGATTTCTGCACCTCTAACACTTCTGTTCTGCTGCCCCCTGCTGCTCGTGTGAGAACGATCATGAGCGCTGTGTGCTGGGAATGCCTGAAGCAAACGGTCAACAAGAGTTGATTGTTTGGTTGCTAATATTAGTTCCAAGTTGTCATGTGGCATAATATTTAGCAATTTGCCTTTATAGCGAGGATCAAGGAGGCAGGCCAACCAGTAATCGTCATCGTTCATCCACCTGATGCTCCACTACCACTACCATCATTACCAGCTGACAATGAACGCCCACGGCCTCTTCCACCAGACTTCCTCATTGTTTTAAAAATGTAACCAAAGTAACGGTATTTGTTGCTGTCAAACAACTTACACGGTGAGCTATAACTTCAGTATGATTTAGATATCCCTTTACAGGTGGGTGAGACCGCAAGGAAAATCAGGCACAATGTTACACACTCTGTTTTCGGTGGCACCAAATGAGAGAGATGCCACACACGCAGGACTGTCACTCAAGCACAAATGTCAATATTGATCTCCCACTTTTTTTTTCTTTTCAGGGAGAATTTAGAAACCAAATAAAAAAAATATGCTTTCTATGGCACACTATTTGAGAGAGAGAGAGAGAGATGGCACACCCAGGAGTCAGGAGTGGCACATAAGCAGAAAGGGCAATATTAATCTCCCACTGATTTATTTTTATTTTTTCAGGGAGAATTTAGAAACCCAATTAAAAAAAAAAAAAGGCTTTCTATGGCCCACTATTTGAGAGAGAGAGATGGCACACCCAGGAGTCAAGACTGGCACACAAGCAGAAAGGGCAATATTAATCTCCCACTGATTTTTTTTTTATTTTTTCAGGGAGAATTTAGAAACCAAAAAAAAAAAAAAAAATTAATAGGCTTTCTATGGCCCACTATTTGAGAGAGAGATGGCACACTCAGGACTGGCACACAAGCCCAAAGGCCAATATTAATCTCCCACTGTTTTTTTTTTTTTCAGGGAGAATTTATAAACCCCCCACAAAAAAAAACCAGAAAAATAAAAAGGCTTTCTATGGCCCACTATGAGAGAGATGGCACACACAGGGATGGCACTCTAGCAGAAATGCCAATCTTAATCTCCCGCAACTTATTTTTTTTTAGGGAGAAAAAACAAAAAAAAACAAACAAACAGGGACTGTCCTACAATTACTATCTCCCTGCAGTAATCTCAGCCAGGTATGGCAGGCAGCAATAAGGAGTGGACTGATGCACAAATTAAATAAAAAGTGTGGACAAACAAACAAGATAGCTGTGCAGAAAGGAAGGAACAACAGGATTTGTGCTTTGAAAAAAGCAGTTGGTTTGCACAGCGGCGTACACAGCAATGCAGCTATCAGGGAGCATTCTAGGGCAGCCCAATGAGCTACAGCGCTGAGGAAAAAAAAATGTAGCTTCCACTGTCCCTGCAAACAAAAGGTGGTGTTGGACAGTGGAAATCGCTACAGCACAAGCGGTTTGGTGGTTAATGGACCCTGCCTAACGCTATCCCTGCTTCTGACGAAGCGGCAGCAACCTCTCCCTAGGCTCAGATCAGCAGCAGTAAGATGGCGGTCGGCGGGAACGCCTCTTTATAGCCCCTGTGACGCCGCAGACAGCAAGCCAATCACTGCAATGCCCTTCTCTAAGATGGTGGGGACCAGGACCTATGTCATCACGCTGCCCACACTCTGCGTCCACCTTCATTGGCTGAGAAATGGCGCTTTTCGCGTCATTGAAAAGCGACTTTGGCGCGAAAGTCGCGTACCGCATGGCCGTCCCCACACAGGGGTCGGGTTTCATGAAACCCGACTTTGCCAAAAGTCGGCGACTTTTAAAAATGAACGATCCGTTTCGCTCAACCCTAATTATAATTGATCGTGTGCTTGCTCCACTATCTCCATTGGTTCTAGTTGTTTAGCTGTGGAGAGGATCGTAGTTATCTATATTTAGAGGAATTGTTTCGATGGTAGGAATCGGATCTTACTCTGCGCAAGCATCGACCAATGTACGAAGCCTGTTCCATGCCTGGATCTAACATAGTAACATAGTTAGTAAGGCCGAAAAAAGACATTTGTCCATCCAGTTCAGCCTATATTCCATCATAATAAATCCCCAGATCTACGTCCTTCTACAGAACCTAATAATTGTATGATACAATATTGTTCTGCTCCAGGAAGACATCCAGGCCTCTCTTGAGCCCCTCGACTGAGTTCGCCATCACCACCTCCTCAGGCAAGCAATTCCAGATTCTCACTGCCCTAACAGTATAGAATCCTCTTCTATGTTGGTGGAAAAACCTTCTCTCCTCCAGACGCAAAGAATGCCCCCTTGTGCCCGTCATCTTCCTTGGTATAAACAGATCCTCAGCAAGATATTTGTATTGTCCCCTTATATACTTATACATGGTTATTAGATCGCCCCTCAGTCTTCTTTTCTCTAGACTAAATAATCCTAATTTCGCTAATCTATCTGGGTATTGTAGTTCTCCCATCCCCTTTATTAATTTTGTTGCCCTCCTTTGTACTCTCTCTAGTTCCATTATATCCTTCCTGAGCACCGGTGCCCAAAACTGGACACAGTACTCCATGTGCGGTCTAACTAGGGATTTGTACAGAGGCAGTATAATGCTCTCATCATGTGTATCCAGACCTCTGATGAGTAGCACTGCGAAAACAGGTTCCTTCAGCAAGAATCATAGCCTTATCAGTAGTTTGACAATTTCATTTTCATCGTTATCTTCGGTTGTGTTGTGACTCATACCTAGGTAAGCAGGTCTACACACGAGAATCCTCGCCCCGTCCAAGACCAATAAGGCCGCCATGAAGACATCGTGAAGGTTGTTCCTTTCAGTTATGTTTTCTTCTGGATGCTATTTTTTATGTTATTTTTATGGATGCTATGTGCTCCTTCCCATGGCCAACTTTCCATGGAGTTGGCTGGTCTCCTCCCAGTGTGGCGTGGCATTCTCTAGTTTTTCAGGGGCTTTTCATCCTAATTTCTCTGTTCGGAGTAGGGCAGTATCCATCTGTTTGGGTTTGACTGTTCATTTACTATTGTGCCTTCCAATGACCATCTAGACTATTCCCATAGTCCCTTTTGACCATCCTCACCCCAGTACACTTGAGTTTAGCTTTCTATGTTCTACCTACTTTGACAGGCAAGGGGTTGCCTTTTCAGACACCATTTGTTGATGAAACAGAGCCTGCATCGCTCTGGAGAGATCCGGTTACTACACAAGGTTCCCTTCAGTACAGACTCAGCATTTTGCTCTCCAGCATGTTCACAGTCGCCTTTCAAGTTTTTTGCTTATTTCAATTTAGCTTTTCCCGTTCTTTTTTATGGCCTGCTAGTGAAGAGCAGCATCCAAAACTCTGATTCCTCCAATCAAGGCGTAAATACGATCTACGCAGGGAATTCTACTTTTATTTGCCCCTTTCTCACCTCCCTGGGTCGAATCCGGAGCCTAGTTGGCACTCGACCTCCTTGGGACTGCTTTTCTGTTTTCCTTTCAGGGAAACCAGTTTTCTCTTTACATTGGTTAATTTTTTCCTGTGGGGAGTGCGCACTTTCTTGATTTCTAGTGGCTTCCCGGCTGTCTTTGGGATAGCCCGCCTCTGGCGGCAGCCATTTTCCTGCTTTCTTCTCGTCTTTCTAGCAATTTTCCCAAATTCCTTAGTAACTGGACAAAGGACGTCTCCGCATTCCTTCTGCAGGGAAGTTTCTTCTGACATGCAGATTCCGTTTGCATCTGGACAATCATCTTTTCTCTCCCTTACTTTTCCCAGCATCTGGACGAACAGCCTCAGGCAACATTCTTTCTCGGGTTCGTAATAGCAGCTCTCCAAGCTGTTCTGTTATATTTTTGCCTTTCCTTCTGCCTTCCTGGCTTTTTTTCGCCTGGGTAGTAATGTTTTCTCCATATTATAGAGGCCAGTCTCCATCCTGCGATTCTCGCCTCTGCTCATATTTTTTGACTAGTTCTTGTAGTCTTTCACCCTTGGGTACTGCTTTGGGACATCCCATGGTTTCCTGTGTCCCCCAATGAAGCGAGAGAAATGTAGATTTTGGGTTCTTACCATAAAATCTTTTTCTGAGCCTTCATTAGGGGACACAACACCCAACCTTTTTTTTCTAATGATTCCGTTGGACCAGTCTGTGTTCCTTTTTAGATTGCTTCTCCTACTGCTTTAATATTAACTGACCAGCTTGGTCCCGTTAGGTGTGGTGTACACTACTGAGGAGGCGCTAACTTTTTTTATTTGCATAGTGTCAACCTCCTAGTGGCAGCAGAATACATCCATGGTTTCCCGTGTCCCCCAATGAAGGCTCTGAGAAAGATATTACGGTAAGAACACAAAATCCACTTTTAATGGTGCACCTTAGTGTGTGTGTATATATATGTACACCCATGTTTTCTCCACATACCGGAACTTCATTTCATCCGCACCCACCCTGGATCTCTGAGTGGGAGAAATAGCTACTCATCATTGTTTTCTGAAAGGTTTTGATGGGTGTTCTGCTCCCAACTTAAAAATAATGAGTTTCACTGCTATACATTATTTACACTTTCGCCCTCTGAAGCGATTTCCTTTTTTTCCTTTGATCCACGTTTTACATCAGTATGACATCCGTTTTTATATATCAGCAGTAAATAACATTTACAAGACCAAATAAATGTTCCTATGTTAACGGCAATGTATCTGGAGAAAAAAAAAAAACAGATGCTGTACAGTGGTTCTGTATGGGATCAGTTTTCTTTTGTGCACCCATAGAGTTGAATAAGTGAGTCTCATCGAAAATACGTTAGACAATAGCGCATAATACGATTTTTTTTTTCATGCTGACCCTAATCTGAACAGCGCTATTCAATCACATTTGTCCGTGCGCTGTCCATGTGATATTGGATTTTAACACAAACTAAGAGCCTGAACAAGCCCTTAAACTGCATAAAAATGACAATACTGGGCACAACAAAAGAGCAAGATGGTGCATAACTACTGCCATGGCATTAACAATAGGATTGATCTAATAGATGAAGGCCAGTATCCCTTACTTCTTGTTCCATGTTCCTCAGCACAGAGAGATTACTCCAGTTTCAGATGCTGACCTGCACTTTAGTGCTACCATTTCTAGATGAGCAACAATGACAAAAAAACTTGAAATCACGGGAACTCATTAATTTTTTTTAGGAAAATAGAAAAAAATTGGAATTTTTTTATTTTTCAAAAGAAAATATGGTTCATACAAAAGAATAATTTATATGGTCGACATGACCCAGGCGACGCATTTCGACTGCACTAGGCAGTCTTACTCATGACTAATGGTCAAATCACATGCAGTCATTTATATATTCTTTTATAAGGTATAACACAGATGTTCTTAATTCACTTAACAATTGGGTGTTACATATAGCAAGTGATGTAGCAAATACTAGAATGACATTACAAAACTGCACACACCAAAATTATAAAAAAAAAAAAAAAATATCGTAGTTACTTACCGATAACGGTATTTCTCTGATCCCATGACGGCACTAACGAGAGAGGGAGCCGCCCTCAGGGACAGGAAACCCACAGGTTAAAAAGGCGGGACCTCTCCTCCACCTCAGTTGGTTTACAGAGCCTTGCAGGGAATTTCTGCTGTAACTTAATTGGTTATTTTTACACAACAAAACATAACTATATATATATATATATATATATATATATATATATATATATATATATATATATATATATATATATATATACATATACATATATACATATACACTTATATATGTATATATATTTTTATTTTTTTTTGGCACACTTCGTGACTTAAATTATTAGTAGTGTGGACACCCATACGTGAAGGGAGGGAATATACAGGTGCCGTCATGGGATCAGAGAAATACCGTTATCGGTAAGTAACTACGATGAGGAGTTATATGCTTTTAATGAATATGGAATAAAAGATATTTTTTATGGACATCACCCGCGCTGGACTTCTGCTTTTTCTTCAAACCACTTGCTGCACTGCATGATCCGTGCGCTGGGCCTGAGAGGAGGTGAGCTGATCCTCGTTGCTTTTTCTTTTCTAACTACGATGTTCTCTTACCCCATGACGGCACTAACGAGAGAATTTCAAAGAATGAAAGTTTTAGGGTGGGGCTACTGCCTCAAGAACTCTCCTACCAAAAGTTAAGTCTGAGGGAGAAGATAGATTAAGCTGATAGTGCTTGAAGAATGTAGAGGGGGAAGACCAAGTGGCTGCTCTACATATTTGATCTATTGATGCTCCACCACGTTCAGCCCAAGAGGTTGCCACCGACCTGGTTGAATGGGCCTTAATTGTGTCCGGAGCTTGTTCTCCGGAAGAGGTATATGACATATTGATGGCATCTCTTACCCACCTTGCCAACGTGGCTTTCGATGCCTTGTGACCCTTATTTGGTCCCTGAAAGCAGACAAACAGAGCCCTCCCTTTCCTACACTCCCTTGTGGCTGACAGATAGTGTGTTAGACATCTCTTTACGTCTAGTGTGTGTAGAGCCTCCTCTTTTTTTGTTTTTTGGATTGGGGCAAAAAGATGGTAACGCTATCTCTTGAGATCTGTGGAATTTTGACGCCACTTTGGGAAGGTAAGAAGGGTCAGTTTTAAGGATTACTCTGTCATCTAATATTTGGGTTAGAGGTGGGTAAGCTGATAAGGCCTGCAGATCACTAATCCTGCGAGCTGAGGTTAGGGCCACCAATAAACAGGTTTTCCAAGATATTATTTTCAATGAAGCCTGAGATAAAGGTTCGAATGGTGCCTTAGTTAGTGCTGAAAGGACTAAGTTCAGATCCCAGGGAGGAGCGGTGAGATGTATAACTGGTCTGGACCTAGTAGATGCTCTAATAAATCTTTTTACCCAGTGATTCCCCGCCAGATCCTGGTTATAAAGGGCACCCAATGCTGCAATCTGAACTTTCAGAGTGTTTGTTGCTAGGCCTTTCTCTAATCCTTTTTGAAGAAATTCTAAAATTTCCTGAATTGGCATCTGATTTGATAGGGTAACCCCTGACGTGGAGAGGAACTTCTTCCAGACTTTGCCGTAGGCTCTGGTAGTTATAGGTTTTCTACTGGCCAGCAGGGTAGAAATTAGATTTGAAGAAAATCCCTTTTTTGTTAACAGTTCCCTTTCAAAAGCCAGGCCGTCATGTGCAAACTTTTTATTTGTGGGTGATTCACTGGCCCTTGATGCAGAAGGTCTGGGATATCTGGGAGTACCCATGGATCCGCTATGGACATTAGGCGTAGCCATGGGAACCATACTCTTTTCGGCCAGAACGGAGCTATCAATATTACTTTGGCTCTGTCTTCCCTGATTTTCTTCAAGACTAAGGGAATTAGAGCTATCGGAGGGAACACATAAGCTAGATGGAATTTCCATGGAATTAACAACGCGTCTATAGCCACTGGACTCTCCCGAGGATCTATCGAGCAGAAGGCCTCTGTTTTCCGATTTTGATTGTTTGCAAATAGATCTATATCCGGGGCCCCCCAAAGATCCACTATGCGTTTGAATATTTTTGTATTTAACTCCCATTCCCCCTGTTTTAATTGGGTTCTGCTTAGAAAATCTGCAGTTTGATTTTCTGACCCTTTTATGTGAAGGGCTGTCAGGGAGGACAAGTTGGCTTCTGCTTGCGACATGATGAAATTTGTCACTTTCATTAGGGATTGAGACCTCGTCCCTCCCTGATGATTTAAGTATGCTACTACCACCCTGTTGTCCGTCAGTACTCTCACGTGGTGGGAACGGAGGGATGTTAAAAAATGATTGATGGCATACTGAACTGCTAAAAGCTCTTTCATGTTCGAAGTAAGGTCTTTTTCTTCCCCTGACCAAGGACCTTGGGCAATTTGCCTGTTTAGGTGGGCCACCCACCCCCAAGGACTTGCGTCTGTGGTCAGGATTATCGAGACCGGCCACACCCATGGAACCCCCCTCCTGAGATTGGATGGATTTGTCCACCAGCTTAAGGAAGTTTTTGTTCGAGAGGATATTTTTAATTGCGTCTCTAAATTTCCTCCTGCGTGGGATACTGCTTCTAGTATTTCCCACTGGAGATCTCTCGAGTGGCTCTGAGCCCACTGGACCGCTGGGATACAAGATGTCATTGACCCCAGTATGGACATGGCTTTCCTTAGAGTGATCAGAGGAGAAACACTCAACTGATTCACTAGATGTATCATATTGGATACTTTCTCTTTTGGTAGACGACACTCTTGCTTTGTCGAGTCTATTACTATCCCTAAGTACAGCTGCACTTGAGACGGGATAAGCCTGGATTTTTCCAGATTCAGAAACCATCCTAGATTTGATAGGGCTACCATCACTCTGTCTAGTTGCTGGCTGCAATGAAGAGAGGAACTGCCCATCACTAGTAGGTCGTCCAGATAAGGCACAATCAATATGTTTTGTTCCCTTATATGGGCCATTACTTCCGCCATTAACTTTGTAAATACCCTTGGGGCAATGGCTAGACCAAACGGAAGAGCTCTGTATTGGTAATGTTTTAATCTCCCTTGTATCATCACTGCCACTCTGAGGTGCTTTCGGAACTCCGGATGTATTGGCACATGATAATACGCGTCTTTTAAGTCTATTACAGTCATGAAACAAGACGGGATAAGGGATCTGACACATGATTTTATTGTTTCCATTTTGAATTTCTCTATCACCAGGTATTTGTTTAGTTGTTTCAAATTTATTATCACCCTGAAAGTTCCGTCCGGCTTTGTTCGAAGAAAAAGTGGAGAATAAAATCCCCTCATCTCTTCCTGTTGTGGAACTTCCTGTAAGACTTTCTTTTCCAGAAGACTGAGAACTTCCCTCTGGATACTCAGTTGCTCGATCTCCGACTTTCTTTGTGGTGTAACCACAAACTGACTGTGTGGCATTGTGTGAAAAGCTGGTTTTAGGCCCGTCTTTATGATGTTTAAAGTCCAGGCACTTCCAGAAATTTTTTCCCAGGTTTGAAGAAAGTGAGTCAGTCTCCCTCCCACCTGGGGCGCACCCTCATTGTGGCTGTTTTTTATTATCCGGTTTGTTAAACATAAACCCTCCTTTTTTGAATTTTCTGTCTTCCCTCCCTTCCTTTTGGTTTTTTGGGGGGCGTCTTTGTGTGAACCTTCTCCCTCGAAAGGGCCGCCTGTAAGACTGATTTGGGAATCCTGGAAAGGCTTTCTTTTTATCCACCGCTTTTTCAAGGACATCGTCTAGGGTGGGACCGAACAAATATTCCCCTTCACACGGTATGGAACACAACTTGGCTTTAGTTTGCAGATCCCCCGGCCAGCACTTCAGCCATAATGCTCTCCTAGCCGCATTTGAGAAAGAAGCTGATCTTGCCGTCAGCCTAACAGTCTATTGAGGCATCTGCCAGATAAGCAGCGGCACCTCTCATCGCTGACACTGAGTCCAATATAGACTCTCTCGGGGTTTTATTTTTTAATTGAGTTTCTAAATGATCTAGCCAGACCATCAGAGCTCTCGCTGTACAAGTAGCAGCTATACCGGGTTTTAGCCCCCCGCTGGCGGCCTCCCAGGACCCCTTTAGAAAGACATCGGCCTTTTTATCCATAGGATCCTTGAGGGTTCCCATGTCCTCAAAAGGCAGAGCGAATTTTTTGGAGGCTTTCGCAATGGCGACGTCTAATTTTGGCGCCTTTCCCCATGATGCGCAGGCTGGGTTGTCAAATGGGTATTTCCTTTTGGGCGTCAACAGTACTTTTTTGTCTGGTCTTTTCCATTCCTTTTTTATTAGGGTTTGTATTTTTTCGTTTAATGGGAATACTCTGTACTTCTTTTGTTCCAGGCCACTAAACATTAGATCTTGTACGGATTTTTTGGAACGAGTGTCCGCCAGACCCATTGTTGCCCTAACCATTTTTACCAGCGCATCCGCTTCATCTATTGGGAAACAGTTGCGGCCGCTTTCTGAAGATGCGGAGGAGGATGCTGAAGCTGTAGAGCTATCTGAATCCTCACTCGTGCTATCTCCCTCGCTGGAGCTGTAATCTGGAGTCTTTTCTTTACGTTTTCTTTTACGGTTTTTTACGCTTTTTAGTGCGTCTGCCACTTGGGTTTTAATTAAGTCTTTTAATTCCGATGTGAAACTCGGCGTCTCCTCATTAATGGTGTTCCTAATACATGACGCGCAGAGTTTTTTAACCCACGAATCTGGCAAATCTGCTGAACAAAGTGGGCACACTTTATGTTTACTTTTCCCTTGGCATTTCTTTCCCTAGGAAACAATAAACCCCTATTAGAATATACACTTTCACGGAGGTCACTTACCCTCCTAATGTGAGGAAGATACCGGCTGTGGCTTTGAGGATGCCTCCTCCACTTGAACCACCGTCTCCCTCCTGGATCCACCAGAGCCTCTGCTGCGCTGGGATCCTGAGCTGCTGCGCTGCGTAGGTTTCCGTGACGAATGGCGCTCCTTCGGATTCTTTGTCACAGGGGACTGTGAAATTTCTTCCACCGACTGCTCTATTCCACTCATGGTGGTAATTACTGAGCAGCGGTATGCCCCTCTTTTTCCGGTTTTATGCTGACAGAGCGGCGCCGGGTAACTTCCGGTTTACCCAGAGGTACCCTGCGCTGACCTCGGAAGTGACCCCCGCGCCTGCGCAGTAAGTCGCCGGACCTCGCGCGCGCGCTCACTACTTGCCGGCTCACAGGAGGGACGGAGCTTCTGCAGCCGCTGCTGCACCCTGCGTCCTGCCGCTTGTCGGTGACCGGCGTCACCACCCCCTGTGCGCCTCATGGACCGGCGGAGGAAACCTCCAGGTAGCCGCCGCTACCTATTACCGACCACTCCATTGAAAAGAGAAGAGGCAGGCTCGGTCCTCTTCACTGCCTCCCCTCCGCGCATATCCACGAGGCCCGCCGACCCCGGAACGCGCCTTCAGGGAGGAATCCACCCGTGACCGTGGCAGGGCCCCCCGCTGCCTGAACTCGGCCCGATGGTCCCTGGACTCCTGGATGGTAAGCTGTGGGTCCCCATCAGGGACAGGAAACCGAACTGAGGTGGAGGAGAGGTCCCGCCTTTTTAACGTGTGGGTTTCCTGTCCCTGAGGGCGGATCCTTCTCTCGTTAGTGCCGTCATGGGGTAAGAGAAAACATGCAATAGTGTGATGTTGAAATAAGAAAAATTTAATTTTTCCTTATTTCAACATCACACTGTTGCATGTGTTTTTTTTATAATTTTGGAGTGTGACTTTGGTGAGTAAGGCTGGGTTCACACTGCGTTGTGTGAACCCGTTTAAGGGTCTACGTTACACCGCGGCATAACGCGGTGTAGCACAGTCCGTTAATGCCATTACTTGCAATGGCGAACGCATCGCTAGCGCACGCCCGCAATGGGCGTGCGCTAGCGATGTGCCGTCATTGAGTGACGGACCCGAGACGTGGGCTGCAGCGTTTCCGGGTCCGTCACTGCTAGCGCAGATGGAGATAGCAGATGCTCCATCTGCGCTAGCGCAGTGCAAAAGTCAGCACTTGCGCTAGTGCAGTCCGTTTAACGGATTGGTTGAACGGACTGCACAACGCAAGTGTGAATCTAGCTTAAAGGGAACCTGTCACCTGAATTTGGCGGGACTGGTTTTGGGTCATATGGGCGGAGTTTTCAGGTGTTTGATTCACCCTTTCCTTACCCGCTGGCTGCATACTGGCTTCAATATTGGATTGAAGTTCATTCTCTGTCCTCCATAGTACACACCGGCACAAGGCAATCTTGCTTTGCGCAGGCGTGTACTATGGAGGACAGAGAATGAACTTCAATCCAATATTGCAGCCAGCATGCAGCCAGCGGGTAAGGAAAGGGTGAATCAAACACCCGAAAACTCCGCCCATATGACCCAAAACCAGTCCTGCCAAATTCAGGTGACAGAGTCCCTTTAAGACTGCCTAGTGCAGTCGAAACACGTCGACTGGGTTATGTTGACCATGTAAATTTTTCTTTTGTATGCACCATATTTTCTTTTGAAAAAAAAAGAAAAAAAAAAAGAAAAGGAAACTAGTCCTGTTGAGCCGGATTCCAATTTTTTCTATTTTCCTTCATGTGAGGCCACGGCGAGGCAGATGTCTGAGACCCAGGTGGATGAGCATAGAGCAACTGGGTGAGCTGGAATTAAAGGGACACTGTCACCTGAATTTGGAGGGAACAATCTTCAGCCATCTTGCCTTGTGCAGGCGTGTCCTATGGAGGACAGAGAATGAACTTCAATCCAATATTGCAGCCAGCATGCAGCCAGCGGGTAAGGAAAGGGTGAATCAAACACCCTAAAACCCCGCCTCCATGGCTGAAGATTGTTCCCTCCAAATTCAGGTGACAGTGTCCCTTTAAGTTTCTATAAACATTAATTTTTACTATAACTCTGCTTAACCCCTTAGCGACCGCCGATACGCCTTTTAACGGCGGCCGCTAAGGGTACTTAAACCACAGCACCGTTAATTAACGGCGCTGTGGAAAAAGTAAATAGTGCCCCCCAGAGTCGGATTTTCTCCAGGGTCTCGGCTGTCGGGGGTAGCCGAGACCCCAGAGAACATGATTCGGGGGGGTTTTTACCCACCCCGCATTTGCGATCACCGGCGATCGCAAAAAACAAACAAACCGCGATCTCTTTAATTTCTCTGTCCTCCAATGTGATCGCACATCGGAGGACAGAGAAAAGGGGTCCCAGGTAGTCCCCCAATACTTACCTGTCTCCCCCGGTGCTCCTCGTAGCTCCCGGTAGGCGCCACCATCTTCAAAATGGCGGGCGCATGCGCAGTGCGCCCGCCGGCCGGCCCCGCGGGGATCTCTTTGGGGTCTCGGCTGCCGGGGGTAGCCGAGACCCCATAGAGCATGATCGGGGTTGGTTTTACCGACCCCTGTTTTGCGATCGCCGGTAATTAACTGTTTCCATCTGCTGGCCGGCAGAACAGCAGTTGGGGCTAAAATTAGGGTTAGGGCTAGGGTTGGGGCTAAATTTAGGGTTAGAGCTAAATTTAGGGTTAGGCTTCTTTCACACTTACATCGGTACGGGGCCGTCGCAATGCGTCGGCCCGACATACCGACGCACGTTGTGAAAATTGTGCACAACGTGGGCAGCGGCTGTAGTTTTTCAACGCACCCGCTGCCCAATCTATGTCCTGGGGAGGAGGGGGCGGAGTTACGACCACGCATGCGCGGTCAGAAATGGCGGGTGCGACGTACAAAAAAATGTTTCATTGAACGTTTTTTTGTGCCGACGGTCCGCCAAAACACAACTGATCCAGTACACGACGGACGCGACGTGTGGCCATCCGTCATGATCCGTCGGCAATACAAGTCTATGGGCAAAAAACGCATCCTGCGGGCACATTTGCAGGATCCGTTTCTTGTCCAAAACGATGGATTGCGACGGAATGCCAAACGACTCAAGTGTGAAAGTAGCCTTAGGGCTAGGGTTGGGGCTAAAGTTAGGGCTAGGGTTGGGGCTAAAGTTAGGGTTAGAGTTGGGATTAGGTTTAGGGTTTGGATTAGGGTTGGTATTAGGGTTAGGGTTGGCATTAGGGTTACGCTTGGGATTAGGGTTAGGTTTGGGATTAGGGTTAAGGTTAGGGTTGTGATTAGGGGTGTATTGGGATTAGGGTTAGGTTTGAGGTTAGGGTTGAGACTAGGATTAGGGGTGTGTTGGATTTAGGGTTTTGATTAGGGTTATGGTTAGGGTTGACATTAGGGTTGTTTTGGGGTAAGGGTTGTGATTATGGTTAGGGTTAGTGATTAGGATTATGGATCAGGTTGGGATCAGAGTTAGGGGTGTGTTGGGGTTAGGGTTGGAGCTAGAATTGGGGGGTTTACACTGTTTAGGTACATCAGGGGGTCTCCAAACACGACAGCCAATTTTGCGCTCAAAAAGTCAAATGGCGCTCCCTCCCTTCTGAGCTCTGCCGTGCACCCAAACAGTGGGTTACCCCCACATATGGGGCATCAGCGTATTCGAGATAAATTGGACAACTTCTGGGGTCCAATTTCTCTTGTTACCCTTGTGAAAATAAAAACTTGGGGGCTACAAAATCTTTTTTGTGGAAATATTTTTTTTGACTCTGCATTATAAACTTCTGTGAAGCACTTGGGCATTCAAAGTTCTCACCACACATCTATATAAGTTCCTTGGGGGGTCTAGTTTCCAAAATGGGGTCACTTGTGGGGTGTTACTACTGTTTAGGTACATCAGGGGCTCTGCAAACGCAACATAACGCCCACAGACCATTCTAGCTAAGTCTGCATTCCAAAAAGGCGCTCCTTCCCTTCCAAGCTCTGCCGTGCGCCCAAACAGTGGTTTACCCCCACATATGGCGCATCAGCGTACTCGGGATAAATTGGACAACAACTATTGCAGTCCAATTTCTCCTGTTACCGTTGTGAAAATAAAAACTTGGGGGCTACAATATCTTTTCTGTGGAAAAAAAAATATTTTTTATTTTCACGACTCTGCATTCTAAACTTCTGTGAAGCACTTGGGCATTCAAAGTTCTCACCACACATCTAGATAAGTTCCTTGGGGGGTCTAGTTTCCAAAATGGGGTCACTTGTGGGGGATTTCTACTGTTTAGGCACATCAGGGGCTCTCCAAACGCAACATGGCGTCCGATCTCAATTCCAGCCAATTCTACATTGAAAAAGTAAAACGGCACTCTTTCTCTTCCAAGCTCTGCGGTGCGCCCTAACAGTGGTTTACCCCCACATATTGGGTATCGACGTACTCAGGAGAAATTGCATAACAACTTTTGTGGTCTAATTTCTCCTGTTACCCTTGTGAAAATAAAAATTTGTGGGCAAAAAGATCATTTTTGTAGAAAAAAATGCGATTTTTTTTTTTTCACGGCTCTACATTATAAACTTCTGTGAAGCACATGGGGGTTCAAAGTGCTCACCACACATCTAGATAAGTTCCTTAAGGGGTCTAGTTTCCAAAATGGGGTCACTTGTGGTGGGTTTCCACTGTTTAGGCACATCAGGGGCTCTCCAAACGCGACATGGCGTCCGATCTCAATTCCAGCCAATTCTGCATTGAAAAAGTCAAACGGCGCTCCTTCACTTCTAAGTTCCGCGGTGCGCCCAAAAAGTGGTTTACCCACACATATGGGGTATTGGCGTATTCAGGAGAAATTGCATAACAAAATGTATGGTTACATTTCTGTTTTTACACTTGTGAAAATAAAAAAAATGGTTCTGAATTAAGATGTTTGCAAAAAAAAGTTAAATGTTCATTTTTTCCTTCCACATTGTTTTAGTTCCTGTGAAGCACGTAAAGGGTTAATAAACTTCTTGAATGTGGTTTTGAGAACCTTGAGGGGTGTAGTTTTTAGAATGGTGTCACACTTGGGTATTTTCTATCATATAGACCCCTCAAAATGACTTCAAATGTGATGTGGTCCCTAAAAAAAAATGGTGTAAAAATTAGAAATTGCTGGTCAACTTTTAACCCTTATAACTCCCTAACAAAAAAAAAAATTTTGTTTCCAAAATTGTGCTGATGTAAAGTAGACATGTGGGAAATGTTATGTATTAACTATTTTTCATGACATATTTCTGTTTTTTTCATAAATAATCGCAAGTAATATCGAAGAAATGTTACCACTAATATGAAGTACAATATGTCACGAAAAAACAATCTCAGAATCAGCGGGATCCGTTGAAGCGTTCCAGAGTTATAACCTCAAAGTGACAGTGGTCAGAATTGCAAAAATTGGCTCTGTCATTAAGTACCAAATTGGCTCTGTCACTAAGGGGTTAAGGTTTCCAGAGTTCAATGCCTACATTTGGTGGTGTGAACATGATTTAATACATCAATACCGGGGTTACTTGTGTACATATTGAACTTTTATTGTCATACAAGTTCTCAACAAAACCAGTAGAAAAAGGAAAAAAAAAAAAAAAAGTTTCACACTAAAGCTGAACAAATATTAGCCAAACCACAACAGTAGCTTAATAAATATTTTGTTGCGTACGTCTTATGCTGGAAGAACTCAAAAGGCATTTGCAGTCACCCCCTACAGTCATGTAGATGACCACGGGGTGCGCTCTCTGCTTGTGTCTGCCGAGAACGGTGGAGGTTTAGTTACATGCATTAAATACTGTATCAACCCAACTATCCATGGCTAAAATGGATCTTCAGTAGTGATGAGCAAGCATGCTGGGATATGGTGCTATCTGACCATACTTGTATGCTAATCGAGTGTCTTCGATGTGCTCGAAAAATATGTTCGAGTCTTCACGGCTGTTTGACACTCAAACACATACAGGGATTGACAGTTTTTTTTAGGTGTTGAGACATGCAGCCACGGGGACTATTAACATTTTTCAAACACACCAAAGACACTCGGTTAGCACACAAGTGTGCTCGGATAAAGCCTTATTTGAGCATGCTCACTCATCACTAATCTTCTCTTCTTTGTACAGGTAGGGTACTAGCCAACAGCTTTACTTCACATTAAAAGAAGAATTCCATCTAAACCTGTACTCTGACAACCCTTATGATAATAAAGCAAAGAGTCACCCGCACTTAGGCTTAGTTTAATCTGGCATCAAATTTATGTTGATGGACCTCGTTGACTTTAACGTTACTGGCCTGCAACAGGATATAATGTGTGTATCTCTAATTTGCCACAAGTCACGCAATGTTTTCGGTAGCACGGCACATGGCCTAAAAGCCCTAACACATCTGCACCATGGACCAGTATCGCC